>NC_069499.1:1389190843-1389248343 GCF_027579735.1 Bombina bombina
CCAACATGTAAACTACATAGTCGGATTTACAATTTAGTAGTTTTATTATAGGGATTTTTTTCCAAATCTTCTGTTTTTATAGCAAATTTATTAAATTGTTTGGAGTGATGTGTGTGTTCACAACAAACACAATTTTTTCTAAAACATTTGTGAAAACCTTGTAACACAGCGGTAGTTAATTAATTTTTTTTGGCTATTTGGTTTGTTTTTACTTCTAATAACACTGGGAGCAAGAAATGATTTCATATTTTGGGTTTTTTTGTAGATTATATCTGGGTTTTTACCAATTATCTTTTAATAGCGGGTCTTTTTGAAATATCCCCCAGTGCTTGTTTAAGATGTTTTTAATTTTCCAATGGCCATCATTAAAAGTAGTGACAAATTTGACTTTGCTTTTAGTTGTTCTATTAGTTGGTACTTTCCTATTTTGTATCAAGGATTGTCTATCCAGAGATTTAGCTTTCTCATAGGCTCTTTCAACAATTTTATCTGGGTATTTCTTTTCCTTAAATTTTTGTTTCAAAATTTCTGCTTCCTTCTCAAAATTCTCGGTCTCGGTATAATTTATTTTTAATCGCTGAAATTGTCCATAAGGTATGTTCTCTATCCACTTTGGATGGTGAGAACTTCTTGCGTCCAGATATCCATTAGTGTCTGTTTGCTTGCGATGAAGACTGCTCTTTACTATACCATCCAAAGTGGATAGAGTAACATCCAAAAAGTTAATTTGGTTATAGTTTCTGTAAATTTCAGGTTCATGTTGTTATTATTAAGTAGATCCACAAAGTCTTTCCAATTACATTCATCTCCATCCCAGACTATCAGGATATCGTCTATGAATCTACGCCACAGTTTAATCTGGCCATATTTATATCCAGTACCTTCATAGACCATATCATTTTCAAAAGCACCCATGTAGAGGTTGGCAAAATTTGGCGCAAATTTTGTGCCCATTGCCGTGCCAGTCTTTTGTAAATAAAAATTTTCCTCAAAAAGGAAATAATTAATTTCTAGAACAAACTTTATGGAATCTAGAATAAACTTCTTTTGGTTATTAACCATCTGATCTGACTGTTCAAGAAAATGCTTGGTGGCCTGTATACCTTGCTCATGAGGGATTGAGGTATACAGGGCTGTTACATCTTAAGTGGCCCATTTATAAGAGGATTTCCATTCAAAATCTTCGATAGTTTGTAACAAATGTGGAGTATCTCTAAGATATGACCTTAGCTGTAATACCATGGGTTTAAGGAATATATCTACATATTCAGAAAGTCTCGAAGTTAGGGAGACAATACCTGACATAATTGGTCTGCCCGGAGGCTTATCTAGGTTTTTATGGATCTTAGGTAGATAATAGTATATAGCTGTTTTTGGTTATTGATTAGCTAGATATCTCCATTCTCTTATGTCTAGAATTTTTTCTCTAAGACCCCAATTTATATGTTCCATGTATTCTGCAAGTAAAATGTTTGTAGGGTCATTTTTCTCTAGACACCTGTATGTATCTACATCCGAAAGCTGTCTATAGGCTTCTTCTAAATAGTCCTTTCTATTTAGGAGGACTATTCCACCACCTTTGTCTGCCTCCCTTATTATTTCTTCATTCTCAACTAGTGTTTTTAAGACCTCTTTTTCTGTTAAACTTAGATTATATTTTTTAACTTTATAATCTTTACATAAGGCAGAACATTCCTGAATTATCAGGTCTTTAAATTGTGCTATATATTTTCCTTGGGATTGGACAGGGAAAAAGATGGATTTAGGCCTTAGACCGCTATTCATTAATTTTGTCTCTTCCAAATCTTCAATATTTATTTCATTATCATGACTGATATTAGGGGTTATTCCCATTAGATTTGATTGAATCCAATTTTCATTTTCAAGGTCTACTAGGGCTTCTAAAGTTTCTTTATCTGATTGAGTTAGAATGTTTAATTCCCTATTTTTCTTGTCTTTTTCAAAATGTCTTAACGTCACTTTTCTTATAAATTTATTTACATCTACGAAAAGTTTAAATGGATTTGGTTTTTTTGTAGGAGCAAAGGAAAGCCCTCTTTTTAAGAGTTCAATTTCTTTTAGATTTAGATTGTGTGTGGATAAATTGAATTTTGTAATTGTATCATTATCATCATCTTTTACTATTGTCTCATTTCTCTTCTTTTATATATATGTGTGTGTTTCCATACCTGGACAACATCTTGATTCAAGTGCCATCTTTTCCTTTTTCAGAATCTCACACCAACAGACTCCTTGTTGTTTCTTCGATAACATGGTGAGAGGATTCATTTTCCAAAAAGTTCTTTCATTCCTCAAACAAACGTAACTGTTTGGGGGGTTTCAATTAGATTCAGTATCCACGAGTTTTTCTCTTACAGAGCAGAGAAGGTTAAGATTGATGTTAGCTTGTCTGAACCTTCAGTCTCTCTATTTTCCCTCTGTTGCTCTTTGTATGGAAGTTCTAGGTCTTATGATTGAAGCTTCAGATGCAATTCCATTCGCTCTTCAGCTTTGTATGCTTCGTCAATGGTGCAGAGATTATACTCGGCTGTCTCCAAAGATATTTCTGGATCCCAGTACAAGTCAGTATCTAACTTGGTGACTGGATCATCAGTTTATTATTCAGGGGGCTTCTTTTGCTCCTCCTACCTGGACTGTGATCACTACAGATGCAAGTCTCTCAGGTTGGGGAGCTGTTTGGAGGTCTCTAAGAGCACAGGGAGTTTGGAATCTTTTGGACCTTCCAGAAAGAAAAAATAAATAAAATTGATAATAAAAAATCTTAATAAAAATAATATAGCGATCTGGATATGTTAATGGCATACAATACTTGGATGTGTTGTAATGCCTGACAATTTACTTTCACTTTAATAAAAAACAAGCGTATCACTTGTAAGGTAAAAATGTTTTTTTATTGCTCAACGAGTTTTAACGGCAACAGTCCGTCTTTCTCAAGAGCGATTAAAATCCGTAAAAGTATGCTATCAAAGTGCATATACATTTCCGCTAACGCAGGCGGTTTAAATAATCGCTCATGCAGGATCGATTATGCCAGTTCTTTTTGCAGGAACAGGATTTGGGTTTCTTTTCAATTCTACTCTTTGTCCCTAAGAAGAAAGGTTTATTCAGTCCATTCTTGGATCTGAAGACTTTTATATTGGTTTGTTAGAGTCTCAACTTTTAAGTTGGCGATTATAAGGACTATTATGCCTTTTTGTTAAAGTAATTTCATGTCCTCTACATTTTTTAGGATGTTTATCCTCATATCTTATTTCATTCAGACCACTTGTGGATTTTGAGTTTTTCTTTTAAGCTTTACCAATTTGTCGCTTTTCCATTTGGTTTAGTGACAGCTTTATGAATCTTTTAAAAGGTTCTTGGTGCCCTTCTTTCTGTCTTCAGATAGTAGGGTATTGTGGTGCTTCCTTATTTGGATGGTATTTTGGTATTGGCTTAAACTTTTCTTTTATTAAAGCCGGAAAGATAGCTCAGCATGCTAATTAACTGTGGCTGAGCTCTGTAGCAACCTGAGGGTTGCAGGTTCAATTCCCGGCGAGGTCCATTCAGCCTTTCATCCTCCGATGTGAGAATACAGGGTAAAGTGTGCCTAAGGATGATTCTCAGTCTGAAGAGAATCAGGATATGCCATCTAATTCTCCCCAAGTGTGTCAACCTGCGACGCCAAGTTCATCAAAGGCGTCTAATTCCTTTACTCTGCAGGATATGGCTACAGTTATGTCAACTACCCTTACAGAGGTATTATCTAAGTTACCAGTGTTACAGGGTAAACGTAATAGGACAGGAATTAATGTGAATACTGAGTTCTCTGATGCTTTGTTGGCTATTTCCGATGTACCCTCACAGGGCTCTGAGTTGGGGGTCAGGGAATTGTTGTCTGAGGGAGAACTTTCAGACCCAGGAAGTATGTTACCTCAGACAGATTCGGACGTCATGTCCTTTAAATTTAAGCTTGAACACCTCCGCCTGTTACTTCAGGAGGTTTTAGCGACTCTGGCTGATTGTGACCCTATTGTGATACCACCAGAGAAATTGTGTAAAATTGACAAATATCTAGAAGTACCTACTTACACTGATGTTTTTCCGGCTCCTAAAAGAATTTTGGAAATTATAAAGAAGGAATGGGACAGACCGGGTATACCGTTCTCTCCTCCTCCTAATTTCAAGAAAATTTATCCCGTATCAGACACCATTCGGGACTCTTGGCAGTTGGTCCCTAAGGTGGAGGGAGCTATATCTACCCTGGCTAAGCGTACAACTATTCCTATTGAAGACAGTTGTGCTTTCAAAGACTCCCTATGGATAAGGAGTTACAAGGTCTTCTAAAGAAATGATTTATTCATCAGGGTTTCCTTTTACAACTAACAGCTTGCATTGTTCCAGTTACTACTGCAGCAGCTTTTTGGTTTGATGCTCTAGAAGAGTCTCTGAAGGTTGAGACCCCTTTTAGAGGACATTTTAGATAGAATTAGGGCTCTCAAGCTAGCTAATTGTTTTATTACAGATGCTGCCTTTCAAATTGCTAAGTTGGCGGCGAAAAATGCAGGGTTTGCCATTTTGGCGCATAGAGCATTATGGTTAAAATCGTGGTCTGCTGATGTGTCATCTAAATCAAAGCTCTTAGCTATTCCTTTCAAGGGTAAGACCCTATTCGGGCCTGAGTTGAAGGAAATCATTTCTGACATTACTGGAGTTAAAGGTCACGCTCTACCTCAGGATATGTCTGTTAAGATGAGGGGTAAACAAAATTTTCGTTCCTTTCGAAATTTTAAAGGAGTACCCTCTGCTTCCTCTTCCTCCACAAAGCAGGAAGGGAATTTCCAGCCAGGCTTGGAACAAGGGTAAGCAACCCAAGAAGACCGTTGCTGCTACAAAGACAGCATGAAGGGATGGCCCCCGATCCGGGTCCAGATCTAGTACGGGCAGGCTTTCTTTCTTTACCCAGGCTTGGGTAAGAGATGTTCAGGACCCCTGGGCACTGGAAATCGTGTCCAACGGGTATCAACTGGAATTCAAAAATTTTCTCCCAAGAGGGAGATTTCTTCTTTCACAATTGTCTGTAAACAATTGTGCAAAAGACCTCTATACTATGGGAGTAATTCGTCCCGTTCCAAGTTTAGAACAGGGACAGGGATTTTACTCAAATCTTTTCGTAGTTCCCAAAAAAGAGGGAACGTTCAGACCTATTTTAGACCTCAAGAGTCTAAACAAGTTTCTCAGAGTTCCATCCTTCAAGATGGAGACTATCCGAACAATTTTACCAATGATCCAGGAGGGTCAATATATGACTAGCGTGGACTTGAAGGATGCATACCTTCATATTCCTATCCACAAGGATTATCATCAGTTCCTAAGGTTTGCCTTCCTGGACAAACATTTTCAGTTTGTGGCTCTTCCCTTCGGGTTGGCCACAGCACCCAGGATCTTCACGAAGGTTCTATGGTCCCTTCTGACGGTTCTCAGGCCGCGCGGCATAGCAGTGGCGCCTTATCTGGACGATATTTTGATTCAGGCGTCAAGTTATCATCTGACGAAATCTCATACAGACACAGTGTTGTCCTTTCTGAGAACTCATGGATGGAAGGTGAACCTAGAAAAGAGTTCACTAGTTCCACGGACAAGGGTTCCCTTCTTGGGAACTCTGATAGATTCTGTAGACATGAAAATATTTCTGACGGAGGTCAGAAAGTAAAAAAAATCTAAATACTTGCCGAGCCCTTCAGTTCAATCCTCGACCATCAGTGGCTCAGTGTATGGAGGTAATTAGATTAATGGTAGCGGCAATGGACATCATTCCGTTTGCTCGTTTTCATCTCAGACCACTGCAGCTGTGCATGCTCTGACAGTGGAATGGGGACTATGCAAATTTATTTCCTCTGCTAAATCTGGATCAAGAGACCAGAGACTCTCTTTTTTGGTGGTTGTTGCCGGATCATCTGTCCCAGGGGACGTGTTTCCGCAGACCCTCGTTGGTGATGGTGACAACGGACGCCAGACTTCTGGGGTGCAGTCTGGAATTCCCTGAAGGCTCAGGGTGTATGGAGTCTCTACTTCCAATCAAAATTCTGGAGTTGAGAGCAATATTCAGTGCGCTTCAGGCATGGCCTCAGTTGGCTTCGGCTAAATTCATCAGATTCCAGTCGGACAACATCACGACTGTGGCTTATATCAATCATCAGGGGGGAACGAGGAGTTCCTTAGCGATGACAGAAGTATCCAAGATAATTCGATGGGCGGAGGCTCACTCTTGTTATCTGTCAGCAATCTACATCCCAGGAGTAGACAACTGGGAAGCGGATTTCTTAGGCCGACAGGCTTTTCACCCGGGGGAGTGGGAACTCCATCCGGAGGTATTTACCTCACTGATTCTCCGATGGGGCAGACTGGAATTGGATCTGATGGCATCTCGACATAATGCCAAGCTTCCAAGATACGGATCCAGGTCGAGGGATCCTCAGGCCGAACTGATAGATGCCTTGGCAGTGCCTTGGTCGTTCAGCCTAGCTTATGTGTTTCCACCGTTTCCTCTCCTTCCCCGCGTGATTGCTCGGATCAAACAGGAGAGAGCTTCAGTAATAGGAACACCACCATTCACACATTCACATTTTTTATAGTTCATTTGTTCAGCTCACTAGATATACCTTTTTTTACACAATATCACCACTATAGATGTTGGTGAAAATGATTCAGAGTCAGAGTTTTGGCCATAGCCGCGCTGATTGGTATGCTTATATATGTCTATTTGGTCTCATAGACCATTTTCTCCAACATTGGTGTGTCCGGTCCACGGCGTCATCCTTACTTGTGGGAATATCTCTTCCCCAACAGGAAATGGCAAAGAGTCCCAGCAAAGCTGGCCATATAGTCCCTCCTAGGCTCCGCCCACCCCAGTCATTCTCTTTGCCGTTGCACAGGCAACATCTCCACGGAGATGGTTAAGAGTATGTGGTGTTTAGTTGTAGTTTTTTTATTCTACTATCAAGAGTTTGTTATTTTAAAATAGTGCTGGTATGTACTATTTACTCCGAAACAGAAAAAGATGAAGAATTCTGTTTGTGAGAGGAAGATGATTTTAGCAGACAGTAACTAAAATCCTTTGCTGTTTCCACATAGGACTGTTGAGATGAAGTAACTTCAGTTGGGGGAAACAGTTAACAGACTTTTCTGCTTAAGGTATGACTAGCCAAATTTCTAACAAGACTGTGTAATGCTGGAAGGCTGTCATTTCCCCTCATGGGGACCGGTAAGCCATTTTCTTAGTCTCAAGCAGAATAAAGGGCTTAATATGGGCTATAAAACTGGTAGACACTTTTATGGGCAAAATCGATTGCTTTATTTGGGCATTTTATACATGTTTATGCTGGTATTTCACACTTATAAACTTGGAACGTTTTTTTAACGTCAGGCACTATGTTAGACACCTTTTCCAGTCAGGAAGGGCCTTCCCAGTTGTAGGCTGAGCCTCATTTTCGAGCCATTACTGCGCAGTTGTTTTTGAGAGCAAGACATGCAGATGCATGTGTGAGGATCTGAAGATAGTTGGAAAAGTTCCTAGAAGGCGTCATTTGGTATCGTATTCCCCTCTGGGCTTGGTAAAGTCGCAGCAAAGGCTGTAGCTGGGACTGTAGAGGGGTTAAAACTGTAACCGGCTCCGGTTTCGTTATTTTAAGGGTTAAAGCTCTGAAAATTGGTGTGCAATACCTTTAATGCTTTAAGACACTGTGGTGAAATTTTGGTAAATTTTGAACAATTCCTTCATATTTTTTCACATATTCAGTAATAAAGTGTGCTCTGTTTAAAATTTAAAGAGACAGTAGCGGTTTTGTTTTAAAACGGTTTTTGTGCTTTACTGGCAAGTTTAAGCCTGTTTAACATGTCTGTGCCTTCAGATAAGCTATGTTCTATATGTATGAAAGTCAATGTGTCTCCCCCTTCAAAATTATGTGATAATTGTGCCATAGCGTCCAAACAAAGTAAGGACAGTACTGTCACAGATAATGAAGTTGCCCAAGATGATTCATCAGATGGAGTAGACATGGTTCTACATCATCTCCTTCTGTGTCTATACCAGTTTTGCCCACGCAGGAGGCCCCTAGTACTTCTAGCGCGCCAATACTTATTACCATGCAACAATTGACGGCTGTAATGGATAACTCCATAGCAAATATTTTATCCAAAATGCCTGCATATCAGAGAAAGCGCGATTGCTCTGTTTTAAACACTGAAGAGCAGGAGGGCGCTGATGATAATTGTTCTGTCATACCCTCACACCAATCTGAAGGGGCCATGAGGGAGGTTTTGTCAGATGGGGAAATTTCAGATTCAGGAAAAATTTCTCAACAGGCTGAACCTGATGTTGTGACATTTAAATTTAAATTAGAACATCTCCGCGCACTGCTTAAGGAGGTGTTATCTACTCTGGATGATTGTGACAACCTGGTCATTCCAGAAAAATTATGCAAGATGGACAAGTTCCTAGAGGTTCCGGTGCACCCCGACGCTTTTCCTATACCCAAGCGGGTGGCGGACATAGTGAATAAGGAGTGGGAGAAGCCCGGCATACCTTTTTTGTTCCCCCTCCTATATTTAAGAAATTATTTCCTATGGTCGACCCCAGAAAGGACTTATGGCAGACAGTCCCTAAGGTCGAGGGGGCAGTTTCTACTCTAAACAAGCGCACTACTATTCCTATCGAGGATAATTGTGCTTTCAAAGATCCTATGGATAAAAAATTGGAGGGTTTGCTTAAAAAGATTTTTGTACAGCAAGGTTACCTTCTTCAACCCATTTCGTGCATTGTTCCTGTCACTACAGCAGCGTGGTTCTGGTTCGAGGAACTAGAAAAGTCGCTCAGTAGAGAGACTCCATATGAGGAGGTTATGGACAGAGTTCACGCACTTAAGTTGGCTAACTCTTTTATTTTAGATGCCGCTTTGCAATTAGCTAGATTAGCGGCGAAAAATTCAGGGTTTGCAATTGTGGCGCACAGAGTGCTTTGGCTAAAGTCTTGGTCAGCGGATGTATCATCCAAGACAAAATTGCTTAATATCCCCTTCAAGGGTAAAACTCTCTTTGGGCCAGAATTGAAAGAGATTATCTCAGACATCACTGGGGGAAAGGGCCACGCCCTCCCACAAGATAGGCCTTTCAAAGCCAAGAATAAGTCTAATTTCTCCAACATAGGTGTGTCCGGTCCACGGCGTCATCCTTACTTGTGGGATATTCTCTTCCCCAACAGGAAATGGCAAAGAGCCCAGCAAAGCTGGTCACATGATCCCTCCTAGGCTCCGCCTACCCCAGTCATTCTCTTTGCCGTTGTACAGGCAACATCTCCACGGAGATGGCTTAGAGTTTTTTTTTTTTACAACATGACAACTGTTGCGTACATCAACCATCAGGGGGGAACAAGGAGTTCCCTAGCGATGGAAGAAGTGACCAAAATCATTCTATGGGCGGAGTCTCACTCCTGCCACCTGTCCGCTATCCACATCCCAGGAGTGGAAAATTGGGAAGCGGATTTTCTGAGTCGTCAGACATTGCATCCGGGGGAGTGGGAACTCCATCCGGAAATCTTTGCCCAAGTCACTCAGCTGTGGGGCATTCCAGACATGGATCTGATGGCCTCTCGTCAGAACTTCAAAGTTCCTTGCTACGGGTCCAGATCCAGGGATCCCAAGGCGGCTCTAGTGGATGCACTAGTAGCACCTTGGACCTTCAAACTAGCTTATGTGTTCCCGCCGTTTCCTCTCATCCCCAGGCTGGTAGCCAGGATCAATCAGGAGAGGGCGTCGGTGATCTTGATAGCTCCTGCGTGGCCACGCAGGACTTGGTATGCAGATCTGGTGAATATGTCATCGGCTCCACCTTGGAAGCTACCTTTGAGACGAGACCTTCTTGTTCAGGGTCCGTTCGAACATCCGAACCTGGTTTCACTCCAGCTGACTGCTTGGAGATTGAACGCTTGATCTTATCGAAGCGAGGGTTCTCAGATTCTGTTATCGATACTCTTGTTCAGGCCAGAAAGCCTGTAACTAGAAAGATTTACCACAAAATTTGGAAAAAATATATCTGTTGGTGTGAATCTAAAGGATTCCCTTGGGACAAGGTTAAGATTCCTAAGATTCTATCCTTCCTTCAAGAAGGATTGGAAAAAGGATTATCTGCAAGTTCCCTGAAGGGACAGATTTCTGCCTTGTCTGTGTTACTTCACAAAAAGCTGGCAGCTGTGCCAGATGTTCAAGCCTTTGTTCAGGCTCTGGTTAGAATTAAGCCTGTTTACAAACCTTTGACTCCTCCTTGGAGTCTCAATTTAGTTCTTTCAGTTCTTCAGGGGGTTCCGTTTGAACCCTTACATTCCGTTGATATTAAGTTATTATCTTGGAAAGTTTTGTTTTTAGTTGCAATTTCTTCTGCTAGAAGAGTTTCAGAATTATCTGCTCTGCAGTGTTCTCCTCCTTATCTGGTGTTCCATGCAGATAAGGTGGTTTTACGTACTAAACCTGGTTTTCTTCCAAAAGTTGTTTCTAACAAAAACATTAACCAGGAGATTATCGTACCTTCTCTGTGTCCGAAACCAGTTTCAAAGAAGGAACGTTTGTTGCACAATTTGGATGTTGTTCGCGCTCTAAAATTCTATTTAGATGCTACAAAGGATTTTAGACAAACATCTTCCTTGTTTGTTGTTTATTCCGGTAAAAGGAGAGGTCAAAAAGCAACTTCTACCTCTCTCTCTTTTTGGATTAAAAGCATCATCAGATTGGCTTACGAGACTGCCGGACGGCAGCCTCCCGAAAGAATCACAGCTCATTCCACTAGGGCTGTGGCTTCCACATGGGCCTTCAAGAACGAGGCTTCTGTTGATCAGATATGTAGGGCAGCGACTTGGTCTTCACTGCACACTTTTACCAAATTTTACAAGTTTGATACTTTTGCTTCTTCTGAGGCTATTTTTGGGAGAAAGGTTTTGCAAACCGTGGTGCCTTCCATTTAGGTGACCTGATTTGCTCCCTCCCTTCATCCGTGTCCTAAAGCTTTGGTATTGGTTCCCACAAGTAAGGATGACGCCGTGGACCGGACACACCTATGTTGGAGAAAACAGAATTTATGTTTACCTGATAAATTACTTTCTCCAACGGTGTGTCCGGTCCACGGCCCGCCCTGGTTTTTTTAATCAGGTCTGATAATTTATTTTCTTTAACTACAGTCACCACGGTACCATATGGTTTCTCCTATGCAAATATTCCTCCTTAACGTCGGTCGAATGACTGGGGTAGGCGGAGCCTAGGAGGGATCATGTGACCAGCTTTGCTGGGCTCTTTGCCATTTCCTGTTGGGGAAGAGAATATCCCACAAGTAAGGATGATGCCATGGACCGGACACACCGTTGGAGAAAGTAATTTATCAGGTAAACATAAATTCTGTTTTTCGTTCCTTTCGTAATTTCAGGAACGGACCGGCCTCTAATTCTGCATCCTCTAAGCAAGAGGGTAATGCCTCACAGACCAAACCAGCCTGGAAACCGATGCAAGGCTGGAACAAGGGTAAGCAGGCCAAGAAGCCTGCCGCTGCTAACAAAACAGCATGAAGGAGTAGCCCCCGATCCGGGACCGGATCTAGTGGGGGGCAGACTCTCTCTCTTTGCTCAGGCTTGGGCAAGAGATGTTCAGGATCCCTGGACGCTAGAAATAGTTTCTCAGGGTTATCTTCTGGAATTCAAGGAACTACCCCCAAGGGGAAGGTTCCACATGTCTCACTTAACCTCAAACCAAATAAAGAGACAGGCGTTCTTACATTGTGTAGAAGACCTGTTACAGATGGGAGTGATACACCCAGTTCCAGAGACGGAACAAGGAATGGGATTTTACTCAAATGTGTTCGTAGTTCCCAAAAAAGAGGGAACCTTCAGACCAATTCTGGATTTAAAGATCCTAAACAAATTTCTCAGGGTGCCATTGTTCAAAATGGAAACCATTCGAACGATTCTACCTACTATCCAGGAAGGTCAATTTATGACTACCGTGGATCTAAAGGATGCGTACCTACATATTCCTATCCACAAAGAACATCATCAGTTCCTAAGGTTCGCCTTTCTGGACAAACATTACCAGTTTGTGGCCCTCCCATTCGGATTAGCCACTGCTCCAAGGATTTTCGCAAAGGTACTCGGGTCCCTTCTAGCGGTTCTAAGACCGAGGGGCATTGCAGTAGTACCATACTTGGACGACATTCTAATACAAGCGTCGTCCCTTTCAAAAGCAAAGGCTCATACAGACATCGTTCTGGCCTTTCTCAGATCTCACGGATGGAAGGTGAAAAAAGTTCTCTGTCTCTGTCGACAAGAGTTCCCTTCTTGGGAACAATAATAGATTCCTTAGAAATTAGGATTTTTCTGACAGATGTCAGAAAGTCAAAACTTCTAAGCGCTTGTCAAGTTCTTCATTCTGTTCCACGTCCTTCCATAGCTCAGTGCATGGAAGTAGTAGGGTTGATGGTTGCAGCAATGGACATAGTTCCTTTTGCGCGAATTCATCTAAGACCATTACAACTGTGCATGCTGAAACAGTTGAATGGGGACTATACAGACTTGTCTCCAGTGATTCAAGTAGATCAGAAGACCAGAGATTCACTCCGTTGGTGGCTAACCCTGGACCACCTATCCCAGGGAATGAGCTTCCGCAGACCAGAGTGGGTCATCGTCACGACCGACGCCAGTGTAGTGGGCTGGGGCGCGGTCTGGGAATCCATGAAAGCTCAGGGACTATGGTCTCGGGAAGAGTCTCTTCTCCCGATAAACATTCTGGAACTAAGAGCGATATTCAATGCTCTCAGGGCTTGGCCTCGGCTAGCAAAGGCCAGATTCATAAGATTCCAATCAGACAACATGACGACTGTTGCGTATATCAATCATCAGGGGGGAACAAGGAGTTCCCTGGCGATGAAAGAAGTGACCAAAATAATACAATGGGCGGAGGATCACTCCTGCCACCTATCTGCGATCCACATTCCAGGTGTGGAAAACTGGGAAGCGGATTATTTGAGTCGTCAGACATTCCATCCGGGGGAGTGGGAACTCCACCCGGAGATCTTTGCCCAGTTGACGCAACTATGGGGCATTCCAGATATGGATCTGATGGCGTCTCGTCAGAACTTCAAGGTTCCTTGCTACGGGTCCAGATCCAGGGATCCCAAGGCGACTCTAGTGGATGCACTAGTAGCGCCTTGGACCTTCAACCTAGCTTATGTGTTTCCACCGTTTCCTCTCATTCCCAGGCTGGTAGCCAGGATCAAACAGGAGAGGGCCTCGGTGATCTTGATAGCTCCTGCGTGGCCACGCAGGACTTGGTATGCAGACCTGGTGAATATGTCATCGGTTCCACCATGGAAGCTACCTTTTGAGACAGGACCTTCTTGTTCAGGGTCCATTCGAACATCCAAATCTGGTCTCCCTCCAGCTGACGGCTTGGAGATTGAACGCTTGATTCTATCAAAGCGTGGGTTTTCAGATTCTGTGATAGATACTCTGGTTCAAGCCAGAAAACCGGTAACTAGAAAGATTTACCATAAAATATGGAAAAGATATATCTGCTGGTGTGAATCCAAGGGATTCCCATGGAATAGGATAAAAATTCCTAAGATTCTTTCCTTTCTACAAGAAGGTTTGGATAAAGGATTATCTGCGAGTTCTCTAAAGGGACAGATTTCTGCTTTATCTGTCTTACTACACAAACGACTGGCAGTTGTGCCAGATGTTCAAGCATTTGTTCAGGCTTTGGTTAGGATCAAGCCTGTTTACAGACCTTTGACTCCTCCCTGGAGTTTAAATCTTGTTCTTTCAGTTCTTCAAGGGGTTCCGTTTGAACCTTTACATTCCATAGATATTAAGTTGTTATCTTGGAAAGTTTTGTTTTTGGTTGCTATTTCTTCTGCTAGAAGAGTTTCTGAGTTATCTGATCTACAGTGTACTCCGCCCTATCTGGTGTTCCATTCAGATAAGGTTGTTTTGCGTACTAAGCCTGGTTTTCTACCAAAGGTTGTTTCCAACAAAAATATTAATCAGGAGATAGTTGTACCTTCTTTGTGTCCGAATCCAGTTTCAAAGAAGGAACGTTTGCTACACAATTTAGATGTAGTCCGTGCTCTAAAATTCTACTTAGAAGCTACAAAAGAGTTCAGACAAACTTCTTCTCTGTTTGTCGTCTATTCTGGTAAAAGGAGAGGTCAAAAAGCAACTTCTACCTCTCTCTTTCCTTTTGGCTTAAAAGCATCATCCGATTGGCTTATGAGACTGCCGGACGGCAGCCTCCTGAAAGAATCACAGCTCACTCCACTAGGGCTGTAGCTTCCACATGGGCCTTCAAGGACGAGGCTTCTGTTGATCAGAAATGTAAGGCAGCGACTTGGTCTTCACTGCACACTTTTGCCAAATTTTACAAATTTTATACTTTTGCTTCTTCGGAGGCTATTTTTGGGAGAAAGGTTTTGCAAGCCGTGGTGCCTTCCGTTTAGGTAACCTGATTTGCTCCCTCCCTTCATCCGTGTCCTAAAGCTTTGGTATTGGTTCCCACAAGTAAGGATGACGCCGTGGACCGGACGTCAATGTTGGAGAAAACAGAATTTATGCTTACCTGATAAATTACTTTCTCCAACGGTGTGTCCGGTCCACGGCCCGCCCTGGTTTTTTAATCAGGTCTGATGAATTATTTTCTCTAACTACAGTCACCACGGCACCCTATGGTTTCTCCTATTTTTTCCTCCTGTCCGTCGGTCGAATGACTGGGGTGGGCGGAGCCTAGGAGGGACTATATGGCCAGCTTTGCTGGGACTCTTTGCCATTTCCTGTTGGGGAAGAGATATTCCCACAAGTAAGGATGACGCCGTGGACCGGACACACCGTTGGAGAAAGTAATTTATCAGGTAAGCATAAATTCTGTTTTTATTATTCTTATAATCTGAGTACATATTCCTGTGTTTGTCAAATGATATCTTTAGGGTATCGATATTTACACAAGTCATTTTCTTACTTACCCTGATATATTTGCATATGTACATCGTTCACAGGTGTTTTCTGTGATGTGGCAGTTTGTTACGAGACTTTATTGTAGCCATAGTGTAGCAGGCATATTGTCATTCGTCTGACGTGTTATAGATGGATGTTAATATCCCAATATGTTTTTAATAAGTTGGTTACGTGTTTTTACATATAATTCTTCTCACACTTCTTTACTAAATCCTTATGATTGGAGATTTAGTTGCAGGTCTGATTGGCTCCCTAACTGCATGTCATTGGAAGTAAACACAAATTTACATCTCATAACAACCATACAAGATTACATATAAACTATAGGACTAAACAGACTTATCTCTAGACTGTAAGTACGAATTGTCATACTGATTTATTAAATAGGGTAGGATTACTTCCTTTTATTATTTGTACAAATATTTTTTAATATTTTTTTATTTTTTATATATACATATCTTTTCTTTTTTGAGCATCGTAGCGGCATTTATCAGTTACGCTATTTACATACATATTGTAGCACTATCTCTATCTTTTCCCCTTAAATTTAACAGTCGAGCGACTATTCTTTTGAAGTGAACAATTCTTGTAGCAAAAGAAACAAATGTAGCGAAAAGGGTATATAACCTATTGAGCTCGTTTGAGAATAACAAAATGGTATTAGGAGCTGCGGTTCAATAGCTATGATTGGTCATCCCACACACTCCCCCAGCTAAGCGAGATGGGATTGGCTTAGAGACCACACAACTTGCAGATACAATTTGCCTGACAGTTTATATATTAGCCAACACTACATATAAATGTAGTGAAAAGGGTATATAACCTATTGAGCTCGATTGTGTATAACAAATGATATTAGGAGCTGCGGCTCAATAGTTAGCTATGATTGGTTATCCCACACACTCCCCCAGCTAAGTGAGATGGGATTGGCTTAGAGACCACACAACTTGCAGATACAATTTGCTTGACAGTTTATATACCAACCAACACTATATATAAATTCGCAACTCCTATCAATATATCATTGAAATGAACATAATAAAGAAAGGGCAGATGATTAATTGAGCCCTGATTAGAAATGACATATGTTATGAGGAGCTGCGGTATAAGAGTTAGTTACGATCGGCTATCCCACACACTCCCCCAGCTGAGCATGATTTGATTGGCGTAACGGCTGTTTTATACGGAGACATATTTAGTCTAACAGTCAGTATAATTTAACACTAAACACAATATCATAAATTTCTTTTCATTTATATAATGCTCATACTACTACCAAATTGTATTTACTGTATTATAAATTCTAAAGATTGCTCACAATGTATTGAATGGTTAGCATCACAAGTTTGTATCTATAGTGATTCGGATAGCACCTGTTCATTAGGGTGTAGTCTAATCATACATTTGTTAGAAGGCACATATATAGGAGACTCCAGAGACAGATCAGTATTACCTGCCTGAGGAAACGGCGTGGTTAGCGCTGAGAAAGGCGTAGCGTGTTTTTACTGATCATATTTGTATATTTTATAATCTGTGCAAGGTCAGGGTGCTCTCAGAAATTCTCTCTTTCTCTCTCTCTCTCTCTCTCTCCTAAAGGGATGTCGTCCACACTAAACATATTTTTTATAAAGCCCATTTGTATTTTTTATCTCGAGTTTCCCGTTCATTTTTTTGTTCTAAGAAGCACCCACTGGGACTGAAAATCAACTTTACCTATATGTGCACTGGGCCACTTTAATATACCCAGTATGCTTGAATTGCACGATTGTGTGCATTCTATATTGTGAGTATCCATCTATTGGGAACGGCTTATGGGGATCTATTACATAATTGCTCTGCACTAGGGGTCGCCCTCTTCTTTCTTCTCTGTTTCCAGTCTACAGAATTCTACTTTGATTCCAGGAGCTGCTGCCCTGTGATTTGGTGCACAGTACACTGGGACACTGTGAAGTTCCCAGAATATTTGCCTAGGCATTCTTTGCCATCATACTCTGTGAGTATTATTTCACCGTATGTGAACTGTTTGTCTTGATATTATTGGCTACACTAGGAGGCGCCCTTTCTCTTGTTTTATATTTGTAATTCTGATCGCGCCTGCGTGGCCACGCAGGACTTGGTACGCAGATCTAGTGGACATGTCCTCTCTGCCACCGTGGAAACTTCCATTGAGACAGGACCTTCTCATTCAAGGACCTTTCCGACATCCAAATCTAAATTCTCTGCAGCTGCCTGCTTGGAGATTGAACGCTTGATTTTATCTAAGCGGGGATTCTCCGATTCGGTCATCAATACTTTGATTCAGGCACGTAAGCCTGTCACTAGAAAGATCTATCATAAGATATGGCGTAAATATCTTTTGGTGTGAATCCAAGGGCTACTCATGGAGTAAATTTAGGATTCCCAGGATTCTGTCTTTTCTCCAAGAAGGATTGGAGAAAGGGTTATCAGCGAGTTCCTTAAAGGGACAGATTTCTGCTTTGTCATTTTTGCTACACAAACGTTTGGCAGATGCTCCAGATGTTCAGTCTTTTTGTCAGGCTCTATCCAGAATTAAGCCTGTCTTTAGACCAATTGCTCCACCCTGGAGTTTGAATTTAGTCCTTAGTGTTCTTCAAGGGGTTCCGTTTGAACCCATGCATTCCATAGATATTAAATTGTTATCTTAGAAAGTTTTGCTTTTGGTTGCTATTTCTTCTGCTCGTAGAGTTTCTGAGCTTTCAGCGTTACAATGTGACTCACCTTATCTTATCTTTCATTCTGATAAGGTGGTTTTACGTACCAAACCTGGATTCCTTCCTAAGGTTGTTTCAAATAAGAATATTAATCAGGAAATTGTTGTTCCTTCCTTGTGTCCTAATCCTCCTAAGGAGGAGAGTCTGTTACATAACTTGGACGTGGTCCGTGCCTTGATGTTTTACTTGCAGGCGACTAAGGATTTCCATCAATCATCTTCATTTATTCATTGTTTTTTCTGGAAAGCGTAGGGGTCAGAAAGCTACGGCTACCTCTTTCTTTTTGGCTGAGGAGTAGCATCCGCCTGGCATATGAGACTGCTGGACAGCAGCCACCTGAAAGAACTACGACTCATTCTACTAGGGCTGTGGCTTCCACATGGGCTTTTAAAAACAATGCTTCTGTTGAACAGATTTGCAAGGCTGCGACTTGGTCGTCTCTTCATACTTTTTCCAAATTTTACAAATTTGATACTTTTGCTTCTTCTGAGGCTGTTTTTGGGAGAAAGGTTCTTCAAGCAGTGGTGCCTTCCGTTTAGGTCTCTGTCTTGTCCCTCCCGTTTCATCAGTGTCCTGTAGCTTTGGTATTGTATCCCACAAGTAAGGATGAAATCCGTGGACTCGTATCTTGTAGAAGAAAAGTAAATTTATGCTTACCTGATAAATTAATTTCTTCTGCGATACGACAAGTCCACGGCCCTCCCTGTAATTTTTCAGACAGATTTAGATTTGTTATATTTTTTATAAACTTGTCACCTCTGCACCTTTGGCTTTTCTTTTCTCTTCCTAACTTTGGTCGAATGACTGGAGGTTGAGGGAAGGGAGGAGCTATATATACAGTTCTGCTGTGGTGCTCTTTGCCACTTCCTGTAAGCAGGAGGTTAATATCCCACAAGTAAGGATGAAATCCGTGGACTCGTCGTATCGTAGAAGAAATTAATTTATCAGGTAAGCATAAATTTACTTTTTGCTCAGGCTTTGGTTGGTATCAAGCCTGTTCATTTATTAATTTCTCCTTTTTGGTTTAAAGATTTTGCAGGCTCTTTTCTTTTGAGCCTATATTTTCTTTGAAGATTATCTACTTTCTTGGAAAGTGTTGTTTCTTTTAACTATCTCTTCTGCTACAAGAGTTTCTGATTTATCAGCTCTCTTTTGTGTCTCCTTATCTGTTTTTTTTCATATAGATAAGTTGTTTTGTGGACTACTTTTTTTCCCCTAAGGTTGTGAATTTGAACAACATTAGTAGAGAAACTGTTGTTCCTCCTTTGTGTCCTATCCTAAAGAA
This sequence comes from Bombina bombina, assembly GCF_027579735.1. Lineage (NCBI taxonomy): Eukaryota > Metazoa > Chordata > Amphibia > Anura > Bombinatoridae > Bombina > Bombina bombina. The sequence continues at coordinate 1,389,209,895 of NC_069499.1, forward strand.
TTCTTTTAGAATTCTTTACATCCTTTGGATGTGGTAAGAGCTTTATAATTCTATATCAAGGTTACTAGGATTTCAGAAGACTTCTAGTCTATTTGCTATTTTTCTGGTCCCAGAAAAGGCTAGGAAGCCTCTACCATTTCTTTGGCATCCTGATTAATGCTTTTGTTTTTCAAGGCTTATTTCAAGGCAGGGCAGGGCAGGCTCCGCCTTAGATTTACAGCTCATTCTACTAAGTTCAGTCGCCATTTTTTGGTCTTTAACAGAATAAAGCTTAGGTTGATCAAATTTGCAAATCAGTAATTTGGTGGTATTTGCATACTTTTATTGTTTTTACCATTTTGTTGTATTTGCTTCTTCTGAAGCAGTCTTTGGTAGAAAAAGTTCTTCAGGCAGCTGTTTCAGTTTGATTCTGCTGCTTTCTATTTAGGCTTAATGATTGTGAGGATTTAATTTCTCAGTGGAGATAGCGGTTATTTTATCCCTCCCTCTTTAGTGACTCTTCTGTGGACTTCCACATCTTGGGTATTTCTATCCCATACATCACTAGCTCATGGACTCCATTACATGAAAGAAAACATAATTTAAGTGAGAACTTACTTGATAAATTCATTTCTTTCATATTGGCAAGAGTCCATGAGGCCTACCCTTTTTATGGTGGTTATGATTTTTGTATAAAAGCACAATTATTTTTCCTATTTTTGTATGCTTTTTTTTTTTTTACTCATTTTTTCACACCACTACTTGGCTATTCATTAAACTGAATTGTGGGTGTGGTGAGGGGTGTATTTATGGACATTTTGAGGTTTGGGAAACTTTGCCCCTTCTGGTAGGAATGTATATCCCATACATCACTAGTTCATGGACTCTTGCCAATATGAAAGAAATTAATTTATCAGGTAAGTTCTTACATAAATTATGTTTTTATGATCTATGATGGAATATAAAGATGTGTCATCCATAGTTATCCACATATATTGGTTTTGACATTTAAACTCTTTCAAAGCCTGGAGAACATGTTTAGTATCCCTCAAATATGAAATGGATGTCTGGGCATAGGGTTGTAGTAAATAATCAATGAAAGCTGACAAGTTGGAGGTGAGGGAATCAATGCCACTTATGATGGGCCTCAAGGTGGGTTTATGGGATCCTTGTAAACTTTAGGTAAAAAGTAAAAAATCGCTGTTTTGGAATTATCTTTAAATAAAATCTCGAATTCTTCATTAGTAATTATTTCTAGACTCTAAAAGTAAAGATTGTAACTGTGAGGTAAATAATTTTTTGGGGTTAGTGCTAATAATTTTGTAAGTGTGTATATCAGATAATAATCTAGTTGATTCTTTCATGTAATATTCTCTGTCCATAATTACAACCCCCGCCCTTGTCAGCTTCCTTGATCCTAATATCTTCCCTTTTGTTAAGGGATTAAAAAGTTTCAAACTTTTTTCCGTGAGATTATAATATTTTGTACAGTTAGAAATCTGTTCTATGACAGATCTGTTCTATATGTAAAGCTTAGGATCCGGCCCATTTTAGGTTCAGCACCCTGGATAGCGCTTTCTTATTGGTGGCTACATTTAGCCATCAATCAGCAAGCGTAACCCAGGTTCTGAACAAAAAAGTGGTCCGGCTCCTAAGCTTTACATTCCTGCTTTTCAAATAAAATTAGCAAGAGAATGAAGAAAAAAAATAAAAGGTGTAAATTAGAAAGTTGTTTAAAAGTGCTGCTCTATCTGAATCATTAAAGAAAAACATTTTAATTAATATCCCTTTAACCCAATGGTGTAGAATAATTTCTTGCTTTATGTATTGTCACTCAGAATTTCAGATAACAAAGTAAAGAATAAAACCGTTTTCTTATTCCCCTCTTATTTTCAGGTATCTCTCTGTGTAATGAAGTGAAGAATCTACTGCGGGAGTCTGAGTATCCAGAAATAAGAAGCCACCTGCTGCTTCCTGAGGACATGGCTCTTAGAAACCTTCCTCCTCTAAGAGGTGCCCACAGAAAGGTCAACTTTGATCAGGAGAGACCAGTACTTAGCGTCCTGGAAGAGGTAGGTAACGTTCACTATGACCAGTGTCAATCTGTTTACAAAAAGTTAGTGATATAGTATTAAGCAATAAACAAAATCATGACACAATATCATAAAAATGCTGCATTCTTCATATATAAAATACTGCTTTATAGTAGAATTCCAGGAGAATTTCTCCCTAAAATGAGCCTATGTTCCAGGTCACTGTGGCTCATAAGGAATAATGGTGTATATGTGATATATATATTTTTTAATTTAAAATATCCTTTTAATATACACTCTATATATAACAATGTATATTTACTTCTGCATTCATAGTAAGAATGGGAACAGTCATTATTTTATGAATGAATTACTTGTGGTGCAACAGAATACACAATGATTTGGCCAGATTTGTTTGAGTGGAAATTACAGTTCTATATAGACTTTTTTTGTGAGGTTGATCAACAAAAATGTGACACTAGTTTTTTGTTTTTTTTTACATAAGTAATTAGGTAATCTGTGGTAAAAGGCCTCTAATTTGTTTGTAAATTGAGCCCCTTCTATCAATACTGGCTGAGAGGGAAATCTGAGATCACACAACAGTCTTATGATATAATTAGAAATCTCTTTGTGTGTATGTGTGTGTATGTGTGTATGTGTATATGTGTGTGTGTGTATGTGTATATATATATATATATATATATATATGTGTATATATATGAATGTGTGTGTGTGTATAGATATAGATATAGATATAGATATATATATATATATATATATATATATATATATATATATATATATATATATATATATAGAGAGAGAGATATGTGTGTATAGATATATATATATATTCTCATACAACAAAGGGTAATTCAGTCTGTACTTCCTTTAAAATTTTGCATTTATTAAGTCATTTAAAAACGGCAAAATTTTTCTTTAGGCTCCAGGGTAAAAAACAGGGGCAATGCAGTCAGGGCTAACGCGTTTCAGCTCAACAGAGCCATACTCATAGACTTCTGATGCATTGCCCTAATGAACACAATATATACACAAATCCTAATAATTCAATTAAAAACATATGTGCCAATCCTGCAATTAACCCGATCGTGATTAACTGATTGTTAAATACATTATTCCTATTATGCTGTATAAGACCTATTATACAATACAAAATCTGTCTCATAGCTGCTTATATCAAAAATCCTCTCTAAATGCAAGGAGGTGGGGAAAACATATATTCTCATTAATACTTCTGTATTTAAAGTGCAACTTATATTTACAAGGTGCAAAGCATCCCACCTATTGATTATTTTGCATGAGAGATTATGTGCAAAGGGTGCAACAAGAACAAATAAGTTTATTTCTTATAGTGAAGCTAAGTTACTACTTAAAACTTTGTTGGTTATGGACTGTTATATTCTAGTAAATGCAATTTTATGCACACTAGTAATGTTAACCTTTTGCAAGTATTGTCCTTACTGAAGCATAGATCTTCTAAGATCTAGCTTAATGTCCCTTATTTGCATCCATAGTGGGATATTACCGTGTCCCTCTATGCTACAAATATTTCCAATTTTACATACAGAGATTCCATGTGAAGGTAATGCCTGAACTGGAGAAGCTGCACCAATAACCAGGCAATTAATTTATAATCTTGTTAAGACCCTTTTATGACCCTTTTTATATTCCAGATGTATCAGCAGAGCGGTTTATCGAACACCAGACTGGGTCAAATGACTAAAAGGACACTTATTGCCAGAAATTCACTAGGTTAAATCTGTAATTATATCGATCTGGTAGCCTTGTCTTTAGAGTAAATATCAAATATACCTCCCTTTTGCTGCTAAGATATTTCTCTAAATCACCTCCTCTAGGGGTGAGTTTCACTTTTCCCACAATTGTCCATCTGAGGGACTCAGTTTTTCGGGCATGTTTTTCAATAAAGTGTTTGGCCATGGGGGGACAGTTTATCTTCCCTTTTCCTACTCATTTCCGTGTCCACTGTTTTGCTGGATAAATGCTCCCTGATAAGTGTTCACTTCCCTTGAGGTTTTGTCTGTGTTGAAGGTGGCAAATTTGGCATTCTATGAGATATACTACACCTTTTATGCGACAATTCACACAGCTGTCTATGGGGAATGTCTCACCTGTTCTCTCTGAAGTGAGTTTGTTGGCTAGTTTGGCATGCTTACATGCCTTACAATCTGTAAAGCCACATTTATGCATACCCTTCACTTGTAGCCACAATGAGTGGCTTTTTGCAATATGTGGAGTGGTTGGAGATACCCTGTTCCCAATTGTATTTCCTCTCATATGAGAAGTGGATATTTCTGGGAGGGGGGTTTGGCCAAAGCTGTCACCTGCTGAAAGCATTGGAAGGTGTTTTTTGATTCTTACAGATATCCCTGTATTCAGTAGAATATTGGGTAACATATTGAATAGTGTTTTGGACTTTTTGTGTGTGCCTGGGCCTCTTCTTATCCCTAATGAGATCTTTTTGATCTATCGCAGATATTGCGAATCGGGCATCTTTGATCATGCTGCTATTAGAGCTTCTTTCTATCAGATCTTTATCCAATTGTGCTGATTCTCTCTTTTGTGTTAGTGGTTCTGTGCAGTTACGTTTAATTGTGAGATGTTGTCCTTTCGCTATGGCTTTAAAAGTTTGTACCGGATAACTACTTTTTGCATGAAGTATAGAATTCTTTGAGATAGGTTTCTTATGTAATCTGGTTGCAATCAGTGAGGTGTCTGAATTGCCTGATATTGTTAGGTCTAGGTAATCAATCTCTCCTTATTGTCCTCATGCGTAAATTGAACTTATTCAACAGAGCTTTCTACATATGTTAGAAACATGTCCAGTGTTTCATGGTCTCCTTCCCTTATTAGGATGAGAGTGTCAATGTAGCGTTTATATAGAGAGATGTGTCCTGAAAGGATTTTCATCTCCATAGATGCGCCACAGCTCCCACCACCCCATAAAGAGGTTGGCATATGAGGGCGCAGATTTGGTCCCTATAGCTGTGCCACATCTCTGGAGATAAAGAGCCTTCATAATTGAAATAATTGTGCGTCAACAGGTATTCTATGACTCGTAAGATGTATTACTGCATACTCTCACTTTAGTTGCTTCGTTTTGACAAGAAAAAAAGATTGCCTATACTATGTCTAGTGTCACCCACTTATCTAAAATCTGAATTAGATGTTTTGAATCTCTAAGATAATTTGCCAGTTCAGTTTCCTGTTTATAAAATGGAATCCACCCTTTCAGATAGTGGCTCTGAAAGAGAACCAACTCCCGATACTATCGAATGCTCCTTTTAAGTCAGACAGGCTTTTGTGTACCTTCGGGAACACATTAATGGTTTCTGTGGGTGTGTATTAAATAGGAATTCAGAAGTGGATTGATTGATAAACCCATGATGCAAACCCTTATCTGGAATATGAGATGTTGTCAAAAAGTATTTGGTCAGGTCATTCGGGAGTCTTATGTAACTTTTATGATCTGACAACGGTCTCATAATCTCTCTATCGTAGTCTGCCCTGTTAGGTACCACTATGCTCCCACCTTTGTCAGACTTTTTTATGACAATATTTGCGTTATCTTCCAGTTTTTTAAAGGGACAGTATACACCAATTTTCATATAACTGCATGTAATACACTACTATAAAGAATAATATGCACAGATACTGATATAACAATCCAGTATAAAACTGTTTAAAAACTTACTTAGAAGCTTCCAGTGTCGCTCTGTTTAAAAGGTTATTGGAACACCCACTGCAAGTGGGAAATATCAGACACCCCCCCCCCTTCCTTTGCATATGAAAAGACCTTTTACACAAACAAAAGCAAGCTGGAGTAGGTATACGTCGGTATTCTTCTAAAACTTTGTGGCTTGGTTAGGAGTCTGAAAATCATTTTATTACTTATAGACCTCTGATGCATTGCCTTAATGAACACAATATATACACAAATCCTAATAATTCAGTTAAAAACATATGTGCCAATCCTGCAATTTAACCCTATAGTGATGAACTGATTGTTAAATACATTCTTCCTATTCTGCTGTATAAGACCTATTATACAATACAAAATCTTTCTCACAGCTGCTTATCTCAAAAATCCTCTTTAAATGCAAGGAGGTGGGGAAAACATATATTCTCATTAATACTTCTGTATTTAAAGTGCAACTTATATTTACAAAGTGCAAAGCATCCCACCTATTGATTATTTTGCATGAGAGATTTGCAAAGGGTGCCACAAGAACAAATAAGTTTATTTCTTATAGTGAAGCTAAGTTACTAGTTAAAACTTTGCTGGTTATGGACTGTTATATTCTAGTAAATGCTATTTGATGCACACTAGTAATGTTAACCTTTGTGTATGTAAATGTGTGTGTATGTGTGTGTGTATATGTGTGTATGTATATATATATATATATATATATATATATATATATATATATATATATATATATATATATATATATATATATATATATATATATATATATATATATATATATATATATAGAGAGAGAGAGCAAAATGTTATACAGGGAGATAGACACACACATTTATTAATAGCTACAGTATGTGCTCACCTGACTATCACACCTGTATGAGCCTGTTGGACATCCCATTTAAAAAACCATGTGCATTATAATGGAGTGTGTCTAGGGGACAGAGCATTTGTGAGGTCTGGCGCTTCTTTCCAGTTCATCCCAAAGATGTTCAGTGGGGTTCAGGTCAGGACTGTGTGCAGGACACAAGTTCCTCAACACCAAACTTGTCAAACAATGTTTTCATGGACCTCCCTTTGTGCACAGGGGAACAGTTATGCTGGAACAGGAAAGGACCTTCCCCTAAACTGGTGCCACAAAGTTGAAAGCACCTAATCATCTAAAATGTCTGTATCTTGTAGCATTAAAGGGACAGTCTACTCTAGAATTGTTATTGTTTAAAAAGATAATCACTTTTTCTTTTCTATGGCATAGAGAGTCCACCATTAATTCCAATTACTAGTGGGATATTCACTCCTGGCCAGCAGGAGGCGGAAAAGAGCACCCCAGCAAAGCTGTTAGCTATCACTTCCCTTACCCGTAACCCCCAGTCATTCTCTTTGCCTTGATCACGGGAGGATGGTGAAGGTGTTTGAAGATATTAATCCTTTAATGGGTACTTTGCAAGCAAGGATTTTGGGCTATGCAGTGTCCATGTCAATCTCCTTGGTAGGAGTAATGATGGCTTTTAGCAGTTAAAAAAGGTGTGAGGTGGTCCTTGCTTTATCTCTAACACTTATGCTACCCCCCTTTGATAGAAAATCAGAGTTGTTTTCTCTGTTCTTTTTTCTTCGGATACCTGACAGATGTTGGTGTATTAGTCACACCTTTTGAAGCTCTTCCTGCCCTGCAGCCGGATTCACAGGTATGTGCTTTAGAGCACTTTAGAGGTTAATCCTCTGTGGATCTTTTTTATGGGACTCATTTATTTTCCTGGATATAGGAATTTGAGTTTGGTCTGTATTTCCTGAACAGGGGCATCTAAGTGTATTTTATTTAAAAAATAAATAAAAAGAAAATCTATAATAGGAGGGGAGAGTCTTAAGGGGTTAATCTATAGTCCTAGATTTTGAGGCTGAGAAAGCTGGGCGTTTCAGGGTTATTCTGTTTTCCCTGTTTTGGTGTGTTTTTATTTTTGGCAGTTTTGTGTTTTTAAATTTGGCGCTTGTTTTGCGTGCTTGGGGCTGGTGACGTTGCGTTCAAGTCTTTCTCGCTCTTCCGCTTTTGATTTCTCATAGCGTCTTGAGCAGCGGAGTGGCGTGCTGCTGCTGGGTGCATTTATTTTCTTTTGGTCCGGTTGCTTAGTGGGAGCTCCTGGTTCCGGTGTAGTGAGTTACCTCAGTCAGTCTGAGGATATAGAGGTAGAGCTTATTACTTCTGATCTCTTTCTGCAGTGGAGTATTTTACTTCTCTTTAGATTGTTTAATTCTGTGAGAATTTTCAAATACTTTTGCTACTATGGACACTGAACTAGATGTTGCAGCTTTCTTAGTTAAATGTTTACTTAGTTTAGAGGCTCAGATTAAGCCTCCTATGCAATTGTGTTCCACATGTTTATATAAGACTTTAAAGATAAATTGTATCCTGAGCTTGTCTCTCAGGATAATGCTGTCCAGGCCGTGCCTCAGTTACCTCCTCAAACGCCCCATTCTATTTCACATGAAGTGCCCTGCGGTTCCTCTCAGCCTCCTTCTGGAGGTGTTTATTTACCTATGGATTTTGCTGCCCAAATATCATCTGCTGTGTCTGCAGCTTTATCAGCTTTTCTGGTTTCGGTTAAACGTAAGAGGAAGTTCAAGTATATTAATGTTGGTAAGGGTTTGACTTAGCTAAGGCTGCGTTAGTCAGTCTGTCACAGTTATCTGATAAATCCTCAGAGTTATCAGATCCTAATACGATTATGACCAATGCTACAGATTCAGAGGAGATTAATTTCAGGTTTAAGTTAGAACACCTTCGATTGCATTTAAAGCAGGTTCTTGCTACTTTGGATGAAGCTGATTCATCTGTTGCAGAGAATTCAAAGAGGTCTAGTAAACTTAATGATGTATATGATGTACTTGCTTCTGTGGAATTATTTCCAGTTCTAGATCGTATGGCAGATATCATTACTCAGGAATGGGAAAAGCCAGGGATTCCTTTTTCTCCGTCTCCTGTTTTTAAAAAGATGTTTCCTGTTGCTATTCGTAACTCATGGCGCACAGTATCCAAGGTTGAGGGGGCTATCTCCCCTCTGGCTAAGAGAACTACTATTCCTATTGAGGATAGTTGTTCTTTCAAAGATCCTATAGATAAGAAGCTTGAGACTTTTTTAAAGAAAATGTAGATTCATCAGGGTTTGCAGTGACAACCTGTTGCTAGTATTGTTACAATTGCAGGGGCTGCATCTTATTGGTGTGATGATTTATCTAATCTTATCCTAGAGGAGACTACTATAGAGGAGATCCAAGATAGGATCAAAGCTCTCAAGTTAGCCAATACCTTTATTTGTAATGCCAATATGCAAGTTCTTAGATTGGGTGCTAAGATTTCTGATTTTATTTTTTTTTTATTTTTTTTTTTAAAGCTCATAGTGCTTTGTGTTTTACAACTTGGTCTGCAGATGTTACATCCAAGTCTAAGCTGTTAACTTTGCTTACAAGTGCAAAACCTTGTTTGGTCCAGGTCTGGCTGAGATGATTTCTGACATTGCAAGTGGAAAGGGTTCTTTCTTACCTCGCGATTAAAAGAATAGACCTATGGGTCGTCAATTTCCTTTCGTAACTTTAAGGGACAAAAGTCTTCCACTTCCTCTTCCAAATCGGATCAATCCAATGAATCAAGTAGGGGGCAGACTTTATTTTTTTCGGCAGGCTTGGATACGAGATGTCCTGGATCCTTGGGCCGTAGACATAGTATCCTACGGTTACAGAATAGGATTCAAATCATGTCCTCCCAGGGGCAGATTCCACCTGTCAAGGTTATCTGCAAATCAGATAGAGAGAAGCTTTCTTAAATTGCGTAAAGGACCTATCATCACTGGGAGTGATTGTCCCAGTTCCTCTAGAGGAACAGGGTGTAGGATTCTTTTCAAATCTTTTTGTTGTTCCCAAAAAAGAGGGCACTTTCCGTCCCATTTTTTATCTAAAGTGTCTAAACCAATTTCTCAAGGTTCCATTCTTCAAAATGGAAACCATCCGGTCCATTCTTCCTTTGGTTCAAGAGGGTCAATTCATGACGACTATAGATCTGAAGGATGCGTATTTTCATGTTCCCATTCACAGGGATCGTTACCAGTATCTGAGATTTGCTTTCCTAAACAAATATTTCCAGTTTGTTGCACATCCATTTGGCCTTGCTACAGCTCCCAGCATTTTCACAAAGGTTCTGGGGGCTCTTTTGGCAGTGGTCAGGTCTCAGGGTATTGCTTTGGCACCTTATTTATCTATTCTATGTTCCCACGGGTGGAAAGTGAATCTGGTGAATAGTTCCCTTGTTCCAGATACAAAGGTATGTTTTTTGGAGACAGTTATAGATTCTTTGTCAATGAAGATTTTTCTGACAGATGTCAGAAAATCAAAACTTCTTGCTTCATGCCTTTCTCTCCAGTCTGTGATACATCCATCAGTTGCTCAATGCATGGAGGTGATTGGTCTGATTGTAGCTTCTATCGACATCATTCCTTATGCTCGGTTTCATCTGAGACCTCTGCAACTTTGCATGCTCAGACAATGGAACGGAGACCCTTCACATCTTTTGCAGAGGATAGCTCTGGATCCTCTAACAAGGGACTTTCTCTTGTGGTGGATGTCTCGGCATCATCTGTCTCGGGGCATGTGTTTTCAGGGACCAACCTGGCTGATTGTGACCACGGATGCCAGTCTTTTAGCTGGGGAGCAGTTTGGGGTTCCTTTAAAGGCGCAGGGTCGGTGAACTCAGGAAGAGTCTTCTCTTCCTATAAACATTTTTGAGTTGAGAACAATCTTCAATGCTTTGACAGTTTGGCCTCAGCTAACTTTGCTCCAGTTTCAGATTTCAGTCGGACAATATCACCTCAGTGACCTACATCAATCACCAGGGAGGAACTCTGAGTTCATTAGCAATGAAGGAGGTGACTCGTATTCTTCAGTCGGCAGAATCTCTAGATTGTCATCTCTCTGCCATCCACGTCCCAGGTGTAGACAACTGGGAAGCGGATTTTCTGAGCAGGCAGACTATTCATCCCGGAGAGTGGGCTCTCCATCCAGAGGTTTTCACAATCATAACCCTTAGGTGGGGGGTTCTGGAGTAGGATCTGATGGCGTCTCGTCAAAATTCCAAGGTTCAAGGTCGAGGGATCCTTAAGCCGTTCTGATAGACGCTCTGGCAGTTCCATGGCTCTTTAATCTAGCATACCTATTTCCTCCATTTGCTCTCCTTTAATGAGTCATTGCTCGTGTCAAACAGGAGAGCGTCTGTGATCTTAATAGCTCCTGCATGGCCTCGCAGGATCTGGTTCACGGATCTGATAAGAATGTCTTCCACCTTGGAAATTGCCTTCTAATTCAGGGTTCACTCCTCCATCCAAATCTAGATTCTCTGAAGTTGACTGCTTGGAGATTGAACGCCTTGTTTTGGCTAGACGTTTTTCTGAGAAAGTCATAGATACTAGGCTTCAGGCTCGTAAGCCTGTTACTTGTAAGATTTACCATAGGATATGACATAAATACCTTTTATTGGTATGATTCAAAGAGGTTTTCTTGGAACAAAGTTAAAGTTCCTCAAATTTTGGCTTTTCTTCAGGAAGGTCTGGAGAAAGGTTTGTCAGTCAGTACTCTAAAGGGTCAGATTTCAGCATTGTCCATTCTTCTTCAGTTCTGCCAGATGTTCAGGCTTTGGTCAGAATTAAGCCTGTATTTAAGTCGGTTGCTCCCCTTTGGAGCCTTAATCTTGTTCTTAATGTTTTGCAGCAAACTCCGTTTGAGCTGATGCATTCTATTGGGATTAAGTTATCTTGGAAGGTTTTGTTTCTTATTGCTATTTCTTCTGCTGGCAGAGTTTCTGAGCTTTTCGGCTCTGCAATTTGATTCCCCTTACCTCATTTTTCATGCTGATAAGGCAGTCCTTCACACCAAGCTAGGGTTTCTCCCTAAGGTAGTGTCGGATCACAATATTAATCGGAAAATTGTTGTTCCCTCTCTTTGTCCTAATCTTCCTTCCCAGTAGGATTGTCTTTTGCATAATTTGGATGTTGTACGTGCTTTTAAATTTGACTTTCAAGCAACTAAAGATTTTTGGTAATCTTCGTCTCTGTTCATTGTTTTTTTTTGGTAAATGGGTCAGTAGGCCACTTCTACTACTCTTTCTCTCTGGTTGAGAAGTATTATTATGTTAGCTTATGAGAGGGCTGTACAGTAGCCTCCTGAGATAATTACGGCTTATTCCACTAGAGCAGTTTCAGCTTCATGGGCTTTCAAGAATGAAGCCTCTGTGGAACAGATTTGCAGGCGACCACATGGTCCTCTATTCATACTTTTTCCAAATTTGATACTTTTGCCTCGGTTGAGGCTTCTTTAGGGAGAAAGGTTCTTCAAGCGGTGGTGCCTTCGGTTTAGGCCTAACCGTTTTGTTTCTCCCTCCCTTTCTTTCTGTCCTCTAGTTTGGGTATTGGTTCCCACTAGTAACTTGAATGAATTGTGGACTCTCTATGCCATAGGAAAGAAAACAAAATTTATGCTTACCTGATAATTGTATTTATTTCCGGGAATAGAAAGTTAATGACCCTCCCTTTTATATTCAGATGATAGTTTTTCTGTACAATCCTCAGGCACCTCTATATCCTTGTCTTACTTCTTTGCTGGGGTGCTCTTTGCCGCCTTCTGCTGGCCAGGAGTGAATATCGCACTAGTAATTGGAATGAATCGTGGACTCTCTATGCCCATAAATAAATTTATCAGGTAAGCACTGTTATATTAATACACTTTTTACCCCTTGTTTACCTTGTATCTAAGCCTCTGCAGATTGCCCCCTTATTTCAGTTCTTTTGACAGCATTTTAGCAATTGCTGACTCCTAGGTAACTCCACGGGCGTGAGCACAATGTTACCTATATGGCACTCGTGAACTAACACCCTCTAGCTGAGAAAAACTGTCAAAATGCATTCAGATAAGAGGCAGCCTTCAAGGGCTTAGAAATTAGCATATGAGCCTACCTAGGTTTAGCTTTGAACTAAGAATACCAATAGAACAAAGCAAAATTAATGATAAAAGTAAATTGGAAAGTTGTTTAAAATGACATGCCCTATCTGAATCATAAAAGTTTTTATGTCCCTTTAAGATGACCTTTCACTGGAACTAGGGGCCTAGTGAAACCCTAAAACTCAACCCCTGACCATTATCTCTCCACCAAATTTTAAAGTTAGGCACTATGCGTTTCGGTAGGTAGCATTCTACTTGCATACGCTACACCCAGATTCTTCAATTAGACTGCCACATAGTGAAGAGAGCATGTTTCCACTGCTTCAAGTTGCAGTGTACTTAACACCACTCCAGTCGACGCTTGGTATTAAGCGTGTTGATTTCAGGTTTGTGTACAGCTGCCTGGTCATGGGAGCCCATTTTATAAAGCTCCCAACTCATTCTTGTGCTGATGTTGCTTCCAAAGGCAGTTTGGAACTCTGTAGTGAGTGATGCAACAGATGAAAGGTTATTTTCTCTTGCAAGGTGTATCCAGTCCATTCATCCTTTACTTGTGGGATATTCTTGTGGGATATTCTCATTCCCTACAGGAAGTAGCAAAGAGAGCACACAGCAAAGCCATCCACACAGCTCCCCCTCTAGCTCCACCCCCCAGTCATTCTCTTTGCTGGCTCTAAGCACTAGGGTCTCTCTCGGGAGTGTAAAGTGAATGATCCCTAAGGGAAGGTAGGGCCACAGCAAGGCTGTGGCAAGGTGCTGTAGTGATTTAAAGAGGACAGAGTTTTTCAAAAACTTTCCTGCGCTGCCTAGTGGTTAGCCTTGACTCCTGGAATATCAACCCCAAATGATATTAAATACGTTTGTAGTGATTTAACCAGGTGTTGGCTTTAGGCTGCTCCGGTTTGGGATCACCGGGGGAAAAGGCCATGCTCTCCCTCAGGATAAAGCCTTTAAAACAAAGAACAAAGCTAATTTTCGTTCCTTTCGCAATTTCAGGAACGGCCCCGCTTCATCCTCTCCGGCTGCAAAGCAAGAGGTTAACGCTTCACAGCCCAAGGCAAACTGGAAACCTTACCAGGGCTGGAATAAGGGTAAATAGGCCAAAAAGCCTTCAGCTGCCACCAAGACATCATAAAGGGGTAGCCCCCGATCCGGGATCGGATCTAGTAGGGGGCAGACTCTCTCTTCGCTCAGGCCGAGATGTACACTATCCTTGGGCATTAGAGATTGTAGCCCAGGGATACCTTCTAGAATTCAAGGACTCTCCTCCTTGGAGAAGGTTCCACATTTGTCGTCTGTCTACAGATCAGACAAAGAAAGAGGAGTTTTTACGCTGTGTAGAAGATCTACATACAATGGGAGTGATCCACCCAGTTCCAATTGCAGAACAAGGACTGGGGTTTTACTCAAACCTGTTTGTGGTTCCCAAAAAAGAAGGAACTTTCAGACCAATCCTGGATCTCAAAATTCTAAACAAATTCCTCAGAGTCCCATTATTCAAGATGGAGACCATTCGGACAATCTTACCAATGATCCAGGAGGGTCAATATATGACTACCGTGGATCTAAAGGATGCGTATCTGCACATTCCTATCCACAAAGATCATCACCAGTTTCTCAGGTTCGCCTTTCTGGACAAGCATTTTCAGTTTGTGGCTCTTCCTTTTGGGTTGGCCACTGCTCCCAGAATTTTCACAAAGGTGCTAGGGTCCCTCCTGGCAGTTCTAAGACCGCGGGGCATAGCAGTGGCGCCTTACCTAGACGACATCTTAATTCAGGCGTCAACTTTACAAGGAACCAAGTCTCACACAGAGATTGTATTGGCCTTTCTGAGGTCTCACGGGTGGAAGGTGAACATCAAAAAGAGTTCTCTCTCCCCCTCACAAGAATTCCATTCCTAGGAACCCTGATAGACTCGGTAGAAATGAAAATATTTCTGACGGAGGTCAGAAAGCTAAAACTCTTAACTACTTGCCGAGCTCTTTATTCCATTCCTCGGCCATCTGTGGCTCAGTTCATGGAGACAATTGGACTAATGGTTGCAGCAATGGACATAGTCCCTTTTGCTCGGATACACCTCAGACCACTGCAACTATGCATGCTCAAACAGTGGAATGGGGATTATGCAGGTTTGTCTCCTCAAATTCAGTTGGACCAGGAGACCAGAGATTCTCTTCTCTGGTGGTTGTCTCAGGATCACCTGTCTCAAGGAATATTTTTCCGCAGGCCAGAGTGGATCATCGTAACGACCGACGCCAGTCTGTTAGGCTGGGGTGCGGTCTGGGACTCCCTGAAAGCTCAGGGCTTATGGTCTCGGGAAGAAACTCTTCTCCCGATAAACATTCTGGAACGCTCTTCAGGCATGGCCTCAACTAGCGGCGGCCAAATTCATCATATTTCAGTCGGACAACATCACGACTGTAGCTTACGTCAATCAGGGGGGAACAAAGAGTTCCCTAGCGATGACGGAAGTAACCAAAATAATCAGGTGGGCGGAGGATCACTCCTGCCATCTCTCAGCAATTCACATCCCAGGAGTAAACAACTGGGAGGCGGATTTTCTAAGTCGTCAGACTTTTCACCCGGAGGTATTTGCCCAGCTGACTCAGCTATGGGGCACCCCAGAGTTGGATCTGATGGCGTCCCATCAGAACACCAAACTTCCTCTTTACGGGTCCAGGTCCCGGGATCCCAAGGCGGTATTGATAGATGCTCTAGCAGCGCCTTGATCCTTCAATCTGGCTTATGTTTTTCCACCATTTCCTCTCCTCCCGCGTCTGGTTGCCAGAATCAAGCAGGAGAAGGCTTCGGTGATTCTGATAGCGCCTGCGTGGCCACGCAGGACTTGGTATGCAGACCTAGTGGACATGTCATCTGTCCCACCATGGACACTGCCAATGAGGCAGGATCTTCTAATACAGGGTCCGTTCAAGCATCCAAATTTAGTTTCTCTACGTCTGACTGCTTGAAGATTGAACGCTTAATTCTATCAAAGCGTGGGTTCTCTGAGTCAGTTATAGATACTCTGATTCAGGCTAGAAAGCCTGTCACCAGGAAAATCTACCATAAGATATGGCGGAAATATCTTTGTTGGTGTGAATCCAAGGGTTACTCATGGAGTAAGATTAGGATTCCCAGGATATTGTCCTTTCTCCAAGAAGGACTGGAGAAAGAATTGTCAGCTAGTTCCTTAAAAGGACAAATATCTGCTTTGTCTATCCTGTTACACAAGCGTCTGGCAGAGGTACCAGACGTTCAAGCGTTTGCTCAGGCTTTAGTCAGAATCAAGCCTGTCTATAAACCTGTGGCTCCGCCATGGAGTTTGAATCCCCATCTTTCAGTTCTTCAAGGGGTTCCGTTTGAACCTTTACATTCCATAGACATTAAGTTGTTTTCTTGGAAAGTTTTGTTTTTGATAGCTATCTCTTCTGCTCGAAGAGTTTCAGAATTATCTGCCTTACAGTGTGATTCGTCAAAGAAAGACGATCCCAGCTGCATTAAAAAAATCCTTTATTCTTTATTCGTTTTAAAACATGGTGATACACAGCAAATGGTGTGGAAGGTGCTGAGGGCGCAGCACTGTATGGCTTACATGTTTCGGAAATGATCCGGCTGCACTTTTGCTGTCTATGGGCTACTTAGGAGCATGTGTGATGAGCGTTTGTATTAAGCAATTTACAGCTAACGGCTATCAGCACCCCCAAGTCTCACAGTGTTACGGAGCGGAGTAGTGGGGAGGAGCAACTTAAGACTCAGGAAGATAGTAGCTGGGATAAGTTGAGGCGGTTGAGGAGTTCACCGCTTCGTCCCGGTGTGTTTCTTTCTTTCCACAGAGTGAAATATTTCCTGTACGGAGCCCTTCAAGAGGACATAGGCATTGATACTGCCTGAAGCACCCCCACTCCTTGGCACACTGGTGAGTGAAGCATATCGTTGGTTTCTGTGTGCTCTATCAGCTGTTTGCATATTGACTTACTTTCAGCCTGCCTGCTTGTGTGCAGCTGTTTGCGGCTGTTTTCGGCTAATTGATTTCTCAGCCATTTGTTGTTTGCATTGCTAATACACACATACGCTCTTACACATTTTGGACATTGCATTTCTGGACTGCTGGTACAGTAATAAGGGTTTCTCTTTGACTTTTTGTTACAGTGTGATTCACCTTACCTGGTGTTCCACGCAGATAATGTAGTTTTGCGTACCAAGCCTGGTTTTCTTCCTAAAGTTGTTTCTAACAAGAATATTAACCAGGAAATAGTTGTTCCTTCTCTGTGTCCTAATCCATCTTCGAAGAAGGAACGTCTATTACACAATGATGTAGTTCGTACTTTAAAGTTCGATTTACAAGCAACTAAGGAAACATCTTCCTTGTTTGTTATCTAGTCTGGTAAGAGGAGAGGTCAGAAAGCAACTGCTACCTCTTTCCTTTTGGCTGAAAAGCATCATCCGTTTGGCCTATGAGACTGCTGGCCAGCAGCCTCCTGAAAGAATTACTGCTCATTCTACCAGAGCAGTGGCTTCCACATGGGCTTTCAAGAATGAGGCTTCTGTTGAACAGATTTGTAAGGCAGCGACTTGGTCTTCACTGCATACTTTTGCCAAATTTTACAAATTCGATACTTTTGCTTCTTCTGAGGCTATTTTTGGGAGAGAGGTTTTGCAAGCAGTGGTGCCTTCCGTTTAAGGTACCTGTCTTGTTCCCTCCCTTCATCCGTGTCCTAAAGCTTTGGTATTGGTATCCCACAAGTAAAGGATGAACCCGTGGACTGGATACACCTTGCAAGAGAAAACAGAATTTATGCTTACCTGATAAATTACTTTCTCTTGCGGTGTATCCAGTCCACGGCCCGCCCTGGCATTTAAGTCAGGTAAAAAAATGTTTGTTTAAACTACAGTCACCACTGCACCCTATGGTTTCTCCCTTTTTCTTCCTAACCTTTGGTCGAATGACTGGGGGGTGGAGCTAGAGGGGGAGCTGTGTGGACGGCTTTGCTGTGTGCTCTCTTTGCTACTTCCTGTAGGGAATGAGAATATCCCACAAGTAAAGGATGAATTCGTGGACTGGATACACCGCAAGAGAAAGTAATTTATCAGGTAAGCATAAATTCTGTTTTTATGTTCTACGCACTTGACAGCCCAGCTCTGTGAGTTTGCATGGTTTACCACTTTGTAGCTAGACTATTGTTGCTCCTAGATGCTACCACTTCACAATAGCACTTACAATTGACCAGGGCAGATCTAGTAGAGTAAAAATTTCACAAACTGAGGTATGCCAAAGGTGGCATCCTATGCCACATTTAAAGGATAAAAAATTAAAAATGCAGCTTTATTTTTTCTCAAATGAGTATATTATTTTATGTTTATTTCACGGATATCCATGTCCCCCCAGAACAAAAGAATCCTTGCTAACCAATCACAAACTAATATTCAGATATAGCACAAACTCTGTTTGCACATGTGCAGTTGAGAGAGACCGGGGAAGCCTGCCCTTATCTCTTACCTTAAGGTGGTTTAGCACTGATTCAACTTAGTTACTATTGCAAAGAATGTTTCTCCTGTCATGATTATTTATGCAAAATGTATAATCCACCTTTTACAAACATGTGACTGCTGAAAATCTTAGGGGGAAGTTGAAGTAAACAAAAGCTTACATAAATTGTCTAAAAGTATTAACCCAAACCTCCCTGGAAGAAAGTAAAACAAGCACAATTCTTAATGTATTTCTAATGACACGGTGAGTCCACGGATCATCGTAATTACTATTGGGAATATCACTCCTGGCCTGCAAGAGGAGGCAAAGAGCACCACAGCCAAAGCTGTTAAATACTCCCCTTACCCACATCCCCCAGTCATTCTCTTTGCTTGTAGTGCAAGGAGGTGGTAAAGTTAGGTGTCTGATTCTTCTATCAAGAGTTTATTTTTAAGCAAAGCAGGTTTGGTTTTTAGGGTGTAGCCGTAGTCCATGTCAGTCTCTTCAGTAGAGCAATGGTGGCTTTTGAGCATTTTGGGAACTTGGGGGGTATAATCCCCTCTGCGCCTCCCGTGTAGTTTATGCTGCCCTTCTTTTGAAAGTCTGAGTAGGTTTGTTCAGTCTTTTGTTTCTTTCCACAGGTCCATGTAAGGAGTGTTGCCTTTCATACATTGTGAGCTGTCCTGCTGCCGGACAGATTATCATTGAGGTAAGTGCTGTTTTTTATTTTGAGAAGTCTGGCACTTAGGGGGTTAATATTCCTGAAGGTGTTCAGGTTTTATTACTCATGGCATTATCGTGGCGCACTGTGAGGAGTTTGGGTGGCAGTTTGTGACTGTTGTTTTGGGCTCTTATGTATGTTTTCCACATTTTATGGTTAAAACGTTTTTTTTATATTTGCTGCTAAACGGAGTTTTGCCGTTTATTTGGCGGCAGGTAGTTTGCTAAAGGTTCTCTCTGTGTCGTTTCTCCCAGCGGCAGTTTGTTAGCATGTTATGCCGGCCGGAAGGTTGTGTAGACGCCCACGATAGGTGGAGTTTTGTTTGGCCGAAGTGTGCGTGCTCTTCCTCTCTGTGTGCTTAGTCTACGGAAGTGAGAGGTTCATTCCTTTACTGCTCCGGTGCTGCAGTTTCTTGGTGGAGCTTCAGCGTGAGGTCTGGTTCATTTGTGTGCGCAAGTTAGTCTCTGTATATCCTCCGGTTGGTAGGGGGTTCATTTAGCACCTCAGTTGGTAGTGTGCAGAGGTGCTTGAAAGGGCTCAGGGCTTTTTATTTTTGTTCTAGGTAAAGAGACAGTAGCGTTATTTAAAGAGACATTAGCGTTATTTAAAATTTAATTTTTTTTGTTTTCTTTTGTGTGTAAAATGGACCAAGAGGACTTGCAAGCTGTTACCTGCAATTTATGTCTAGATGCCAATGTAGAGCCACCTATCCCTTTCTGTTCCTCATGTGTAGAGAGAACTTTGCAGTAAAGGGATAGGCTTTTTGATACAGAGCCTTCATTTTCTAGGGAGTCTGTTGTTCAGGAGCCCCCTGTTCAAGCTGTAGCGCAGCTTTCTCCCCATTCATCACAATCTCAATCCTCTTCAGTCTAATTTAATTAGGGGGCACCCTTATGATTGTAACAATACAATATGTTATTGTTATCAAATCAAGCAATGCAAAGTTACTTTAAATGTGGATCTATCCACTCAATTACCAGAACAGGGCTATTAATCAATTCTTAAACAAATTATTTGGTGAAATATTGAAGCAACAATTGGTATAATACCACAAATGTATATGGCACCATTTTTGAGAAAAAAAAATATATATATAGCGAGAGAAAACAGTTTTATCACCATAGATAATTGAATCTACAGTATATATAGGAACATAAGAGTCTCTTGTGATGTAGATGAAATCGATGGAGGCAGCAATCTGTGTAGGTTCCGGCCTAGATCCAAGGACAGCAGTCTAGAAGTATAAGAAGAAACAGATGCGCCACATGGCCCAATATTGTTTGATACAAAGATGAAATAATGGTGTATATGGTTACACTCACATGTATTGTAGCACCCCAAATAGTGCAATAGGAGTAGTCTGGGATCTATAACAGTCACCCAGAAGACTGTCCTCTTAAGATGGATATGTGATCTGTGGTAGAGAGATACAAAAGACACAGAGGTGCCTATATGGCCTAGTACACTATAGCCAAGGGATATGCAAATAAATGGTATAATATGCACTGACATTTGTTGTAGCATCTCCAATGATGCTAGTAAAGCAGGATGGGATCAATACAGTCACCCAACAGACTTGTTCATGGCAAGCAGGATACACCAAATCTCCAGGCAATCCAAAGGGTCAAAAAATTGGTCAAATAAAATTCAAATATAGGCAGCAAGTGTTTAAAAGTAATAAACTTACTTTATTAAAACAAAATTAAAACCAAGCGACGCATTTCTCAGCCTATGGCTGTTTCATCAGGCTTAATAAAAATGGTTATAAACACTTGCTATATATACCAAACAAATAAATTAAAATAATTAGCCACACTTGTTGTAGGAGTGGCCTAGGAAAACTGTGGACTCTGTTATAGCCAATCCAAATTCATTAACAGTCTGTTACATACATATATCAACCTTGTGGACATAGCAACATATAAACATACATTTTGTCAACATTGTAACACAGTAAAAAATCATCGTATCTCAAAAGATCCATGAAATACATTGTGCATAATCATATACTCTCTATACAAATGTATCCATAGTAAGATCAAACATTTATTAAAGCAACCCACTACTAATGGACTCGATTTCATATTTTCAATAAAGAAAGCAAATGTAAATGCCTTATTCAGTGTAAATATGTAATGCATTTTTTTGGCAAAAAGATCTTATTGTGTATGGGGCTGTCATTGGTCTATTGAGACACCGTTGGAGAAGTTGATATTCTATAAGATTATTTCTTTACACATCCCCTATTAGAACCTACTTGGTATTGAAAAATAAGTCAGTATAGAAATAATTAGATAGGTTAAATTAGATCTTCTTTCCATTTGACGATTTCGTTGATATTCATAAAATTATATTTATTTACACATCTTCTACTAAAACCAACTTTCTCTCGTCACTACTGTGCTGAAATCGTGTTTTTTGACAGCTCGCTACCGTCACTGGTCGCTATAGCCATAGTGTATTGTCAATCGGACTAATACACACCCCTTTGACGTCCTCCATTGACTCTCATTTGACTACAACGGTGTCTCAATAGACCAATGACAGCCCCATACGCAGTTGAGTGATAGACTAGTCTCTGACATGAGCAATAGAACTTGAGAGACGCCACTGATTTAATACATGATGCTACCAAGGTTTGAAATAGACAAAGTAAGGTAAATAAGATCTTTTGGCCAAAAAAAAACGCATTACATATTTACACTGAATAAGGCATTTACATTTGCTTTCTTTATTGAAAATATGAAATTGAGTCCATTAGTAGTGGGTTGCTTTAATAAATGTTTGATCTTACTATGGATACATTTGTATAGAGTGCCCTGCGTTTCGTCTCAGCTTGGTTTTTCTTTGCAGAATTTGTCTACTCGCATATCCTCTGCTGTATCTGTGGCCTTGTCTGCTTTTCCTGTGTTGCAGGGTAAGCGCAAAAGGAATTCTGATTCTGTTGCAGTTATGTCTGTTTCTTCTCAGAAGACTGAGGAAGAAGATATTTCAGTAGCGTCTGAAGGTGAAATCTCAGACTCTGATAGTGTGTCTCTTTTGGCTGATTCTGAGGTTGTTTCTTTCAGATTTAAGCTGGAGCACCTCTGTTTGTTACTCAGGGAGGTTTTGGCTACTTTGGATGACTGATTCTACGGTCATAGTTACTCCCAAGAAGGCTAGTAAACGTAACAAATTTTTTGTGGTTCCTTCTGTGGCGGAAGTTTTTCCTATTCCAGATCGGGTTTCAGAAATTATTTCACGGGAATGGGAGAAACCTGGAATTCCTTTTTCTCCTTCTCCTATTTTTAGGAAGATGTTTCCTATTGCGGATTCTTTTAAGGAATCTTGGCAGACATTTCCTAAGGTAGAGAGGGCTATTTCCACTTTGGCTAAGAGGACCACTATTCCTATTGAGGATAGTTGTTCTTTTAAACATCCCATGGACAAGAAGTTAGAAGCTTTACTTAAAAGGATGTATGTTCACCAGGGGTTCCAATGGCAACCTGCTGCGCGTATTGCTACACTTACCAGTGCGGCTGCATATTGGTTTGATGCATTGTCTGATTCTATTAAACAGAAATCTCCTCTGGAGGAAATTCAGGATAGAATTAAGTCTTTAAAATTGGCTAATTCTTTTATTGCGGACGCTTCTTTACAGGTCATCAAGTTAGGTGCAAAGATTTACATCTTTGCTGTTTTGGCGCGCAGGGCTTTATGGTTAAAGTCTTGGTCTGCGGATGTATCATCTAAATGTAAGCTTTTATCCATTCCTTACAAGGAGAAGACCTTGTTTGGGACTGGCTTGGCTGAGATTATTTCTGATATCACTAGACGGAACGGTCATTCTCTTCCTCAGGATATGAGAAATAAACAGAAGGGTCGTCGGAGTAATTTTCGGTCCTTTCGTAGTTTCTCTGGTAAGTCTTCCTCCTCCTCCTCCAAGCAGGATCAGTCCAAGCCTTCTTGGAAGTCCAATCAGTCCTGGAGCAAGGGGGAGCAATCTAAGAAGCCTGCTGCTGACGCAAAGTCAGCATGAAGGGTCTGCCCCCTGATCCGGGAATGGATCGTGTGGGGGGCAGGCTTTCTTTGTTTGCTCAGACATGGGTAAGGAATGTTCCAGATCCCTGGGTGGTAGATATTGTGTCCCATGGATACAAGCTGGAGTTTGAAAACTTTTCTTCCCAGGGGCATTCTTCAGTTGTGTTCAGGATCTTTCTGACATGGGAGTGATCGTTCCTGTTCCAGTACAGGAGCAGGGACTAGGGTTTTATTCCAATCTGTTTATCATTCCTAAAAAGGAGGGAACTTTCAGACCCATCCTGGATCTCAAGTGTGTAAACAAGTTTCTCAGAGTTCCGTCCTTCAAGATGGAAACTATTCGGTCTATTCTTCCTCTGGTTCAAGAGGGTCAGTTCATGACTACAGTAGATCTGAAGAATGCGTATCTGCATATTCCCATCCACAAGGATCATCACAAGTTTCTGAGATTTGCTTTCCTGGACAAGCATTTTCAGTTTGTGGCTCTTCCTTTTGGCTTTGCAACAGCTCCCAGGGTGTTTTCAAAGGTCCTGGGTGCGTTTATTGGCAGTTCTCAGACTGCAGGGGGTTGCGGTAGCTCCTTACCTGGACAACATTCTAGTTCAGGCGCCATCTTTTCAACTAGCAAACTCCCACACAGGAGTCTTCTGCGCTCCCACGGTTGGAAGGTGAATTAAAGAGAAAGTTCCTTGATTCCGGCTACAAGAGTGGTATTCTTGGGAACCATTATAGATTCTCTGGAAAGTAAGATCTTTTTGACAGAAGTAAGGAAGTAAAACATTTTAAATTTCTGTCTGGCTCTTCAGTCATCTCCTCGTCCGTCGGTGGCCCACGTGTATGGAGGTTATTTGTCTGATGGTTTCGGTCATGGACATCATTCTGTTTGCTCAGTTTCATCTCATACCTCTGCAGTTATGCATGCTGAGACAGTGGAACAGGGATTAACCGGATCTGTCTCCGAAAATTGTTATAGATCAGGCTGCACGCGATTCTCTTCTGTGGTGGTTGTCTCAGGATCGTCTCTCCCAGGGAACCTGGGTGATTGTGACCACGGATGCCAGTCTGCTGGGTTGGGGAGCTGTCTGGGGTTCTCTGAAGGCTCAGGGTTTGTGGACCCGGGAGGAATCGGTTCTTCCTATAAATGTCTTCGAGTTGAGGGCAATCTTCATTGCTCTCCTAGCCTGGCCTCAATTGGCTTCAACCCACTTTATCAGATTTCAGTCGGACAATATAACGTCCGTGGCTTACATCAATCATCAAGGGGGAACTCTGAGTTCTTTGGCGATGGAGGTAGCCAGGATTATTCAGTGGGCAGAGATTCACAATTGCTGTCTGTCTGCGATTCACATTCCAGGGGTAGAAAATTGGGAAGCAGATTTTATGAGCCAACGGTCTTTTCATCTGGGGGAGTGGGAAATTCATTCGGAGGTGTGTTCCAGTTTATTTCTCAGGTGGGGTCTTCCGGAATTGGATCTTATAGCATCTTGTCACAATGCCAAGCTTCCGAAGTACGGATCGAGGTCAAGGGATCCTCAAGCTGTAATAATAGATGCTCTAGTGGTTCCCTGGAAGTTCAGCCTGGCATACGCGTTTCTTCCGTTTGCCCTTCTTTCTCGGGTCATTGCTCACATCAGGCAAGAGAGGTTGTCATTGATTCTCATTGCGCCAGCTTGGCCTCGCAGAATCTTGTATGCAGATCTGGTGGAAATGTAATCGTCTCCACCGTGGAGTCTTCCATTAAGAAAGGACCTTCTAATTCAGGGGCCTTCCCTTCATCCAAATCTCGTTTCTCTGAAGCTGACTGCTTGGAGATTGATCGCTTTATTCTATCTAAGCATGGTTTTTCAGAGTCGGTTATTGAGACTATGATTCAGGTTCGTAAGCCTGTGACTAGAAAGATTTATTACAATATATGGCGTAAATATCTGTATTGGTGTGATTCTAAGGGCTACTCTTGGAGTAGAGTTAGGATTCCTAAGATTTTGTCTTTTCTCCAGGAGAGTCTGGAGAAAGGTTTATCTGCTAGTACCCTGAAGGGTCAAATTTCTGCTTTATATATTTTGTTACATAAATGTCTGGCGTATGTGTCAGACGTTTAGTCTTTTTGTCAGGCTTTGGTTTGAGCCTATGCATTCTTTGGATATTAAGTTGTTAACCTGGAAGGTTTTGTTTTCGGTTGCTATCTCTTCGGCTCGAAGAGTCTTGGAGCTTTCTGCACTGCAGTGTGAGTCTCCTTTCCTTATTTTTCATTCTGATAAGGTAGTACTTCGTACTGCTTTAGGTTTTCTTCCCAAGTTTTTTTCTGATAAGAATATTAATCAAGAAATTGTTGTTCCTTCTTTGTGTCCTAATCCTCCTTCTCATAAGGAACGTTCGTTGCACAACTTGGATGTAGTTCGTGCATTGAAATATTATTTGCCGGCGACTAAGGATTTTCGCCAGTCTTCTTCTTTGTTGTTTTTTCAGGAAAACGTAAAGGTCAGAAAGCTACGGCTTCTTCTCTTTCTTATTGGTTGAGGAGTGTTATTCACTTGGCATATGAGACTGCTGGTCAGCAGCCTCCTGAGAAAATCATGGCTCATTCCACGAGGGCTGTTTCTTCTACTTGGGCTTTTAAAAATGGTGCTTATGTGGATCAGATTTGCAAGGCTGTCACTTGGTCATCTTTACATACTTTTTAAAAATTTTACAAATTTGATACTTTTGCTTCAGCTGAGGCTGTTTTTTGGTAGAAAGGTTCTTCAAGCAATGGTGCCTTCTGTTTAGGTATCTGTCTTGTCCCTCCCTTATTATCTGTGTCCTATAGCTTGGGTATTGATTCCCAATAGTAATTATGATGATCCGTGGACTCACTGTGTCAAGAAAGAAACAAATTTATCAGGTAAGCATACATTTAATTTTTACAGAAAAAAGGTTACAAAATAAATAATTGTTGAAATGTCAAGTTTAATGGTCCTTTAAAACCACTTACCTTACAACCCATTGAACTGCTAATGTTTGTTTTAGATTTCATATGCTGGATTTAATGCATTTGTAATCAATAGGTGTGGCTGACACCCGAACTTAATAATTAGTAGGGGTATCCTTACTACCTTACTATATAGTGTAGGTATGTTTGTGTATGTTATTCAATACATTTGTAATATAAGATATGCTTGTGGGTGTTTAATATAAATAGTATATGATGTACTGATATAGAAGTTTATTTTACATTTCTATAGTTATACTGTAGGTTTATGAAATACACACAATTACATATGCACTGTCCATTTAATGAACATAGCTATGTTTGCTATTGATTTTTAGCAACATGTTTTCAGCCTCTCTTATTGGTTTGTGTATTGTGTCCATCAGTCAGTTGTGCGCAGCTGCTACATTCAGAGTTTTGGGCATTTTCTGACGCGCTTACAAGGCAACGTTCTGCAGTTCAACCAAGAGCTGGGCATTTTCACAAGCATTGCGGGCACAGAACAGGACAACATTTTACATCAGGCACAAGCACAGTTCCGCATGGTAGGTGAATTTTAAGAAACAAGAGTAGAAAATAAAATCTATATTCTTCCTTTCTACCTTGTAGTTTGCAGTGTAATAGCCTTCTGGTAATCTGTTTTAAGTTTACTGCTGTACTTGTTAGTGAAGCAGTTTAACACTTTTAGGTGAGATTGCTTTGGATAAGGTTTAATTTTCAGTTAAAAATTAAAATTTCAACATTTTAAAATTAATTAAAATAAGGCTGAGAAGTAAAAATTATCGCATTGCTTGCAAAACCACAAGTTGATAGATTGGGACAACTGGCAGAGCAAATAATAGTAACTTGCATTTCTGCTGGAAAATTAAGATGCCAGAGTATAAGTGGCAAGAGTCCATGAGCTAGTGATGTATGGGATTATACATTCCTACCAGGAGGGGGCAAAGTTTCCTAAACCTCAAAATGCCTATAAATACACCACCTCCCACCTCACTCATACCTCAGTTTTACAAACTTTGTCTTCTTGTGGAGGTGGTGAAGCAAGTTGTGCTTGATTTTCTTCTGTGATAGGCGCTTCTAAGCATATTGAAGCCCAGTTCCTCTCTAAGTACATTGTCTGAGGGATGTGAAGGGAGTATTGCCTAACGATGTCATGTTTTCACCTATGGGAAATCTATTTTAAGGATCTCTGTAATCGGTCGCAGAGATTAATCTTTGCCTCCCTTTGCAGATTGACATTATACTCCTCTACCATTACCTCTGCTGATATGTTTCAGTACTGGTTTGGCTGTCTGCTATATGTGGATGGGTGTCTTCTGGTAAGTATATATCATTTTTTAAGACACTCAGCTATGTTTGGCACTTTATCTTCTAAAGTTTTAAATGTATATTGTATATATTTGCCATGAGTCAGGTCTGTGTATTTCCCTTTTGCAGTCTAAACTGTTTCAGCTTGGGAATTATGTTTATGGGAGTTTAAGGCTTACCTGGGGTTCCAGTTAATTTTAACTTGAAGTCTGGGGGGTTTTTTTCAAAAAATTTTGCGGGCTTAGGCTCGCAATGACACAGAATGTTACCTTTCATTGCAACATTTTTGGCACAAGGTTTTTTGGCGCAAAGGCACGCCTGTTATGATGCGAGTTGGGTAATTTTATCTTTGGCGCAAAAAGTTTTTTGCTCTCCATTTGTGCCGTTTTTGACACCTTAAATTTGTTATGTAAGTGTCTCCCTCTTTTTGCTCTCTGCTCTCTTTTGATCTTAGAGGGCTAGGTTGCTTTACTTTTGTATACATTTGTTATCATAAGCATTTTTTCCCATTCCTGAAACTATTTGTGAAAATTGGATATTTTGTTTAAATGTTGTTTTTTCTTTTTTGTTAAATTTTGGAAGATGTCTCAGACTGATCCTGCCTCTGATGTTACTGTAGGAACTAAGCTGCTTGAACATAATTCTACCAAAGTTTGTATGTTGTAATTAAGCAGATCTTGCTTCTTCAGCTCAAATATGTGACACTTGTTATGAAAAGCTTTTACATGTTTCTATAAGTACAAATACATCTACTGTTAAACCTTCAGTCTAATGTACATGATATTCCTGTAGATATTAAAGATTATATTGCTGCAGCCATAGAGGAGGCTATGACTGCTATTCCGCCTTCAAATAAACGTAAAAGGTCTCTCCTTCTCATAAATCTGATGAAGCCTGTATTGATCGTCGGCATACTGAAGTATTTTCTGCTGATGAGGATTTCTCTGGTTCAGAGGATCCTACTTCAGAGTCTGAAATTGATAAATAAACCTTTCTTTTTAAGATGAATATATTCGTTCTTTATTAAACAAAGTATTGTTTACTTTGGGTATTGAGGAATCTAGTCCTCTTGATAACAAGAATAGCAAACATTTGAATTCTGAGGTTACTCCTGAAGTTTTTCCTTTTCCAGATGCTATCTCTCATATGATTACTAAGGAATGGTTTAAACTTGGTGTTTCTTTTAACCCTTCTTCTAGGTTTAAAAAGTTATTTCCTTTACCTGTGGCTAATTTAGAGTTTTGGGAAAAAGTCCCTAAGGTTGATAGGGCTATTTCTACTTTGGCCAAACATACTACTATTCCTATGGAAGATAGTACTTCTTTTAAGGATCCTTTAGATAGGAAGATTGAATTTTATCTTAGAAAAGCACATTTACATACTGGCTATATTCTTAGACCTGCCATTTCTATGGCTGATGTTGCTGCTGCTTCAACTTTTTGGTTGGTCAGTTTAGCTCAACAGTTAATAGATCCTGAACTATCTAGCATTGTTCTTTTACTTCAACATGTTAATCATTTTATTTGAGATGCTATATTTGATGTCATTAAGATTGATATTAAATCTATGTCTTTAGCTATTCTTACTAGAAGAGCTTTATGGCTTAAATCTTGGAATGCTAATATGGTGTCTAAATCTAGATTACTATCTTTATCATTTCAGGGTAGTAATTTATTTGGTTCTCAATTGGATTCTATTATCTCCACTATCACCGGGGGAAAGGGAGTTTTTCTGACCAAGATAAAAAAAAATCGAAGGGTAAATTTAAAGCTCCCAATCATTTTCATTCCTTTTGTCAGAATATAGAACAAAAAACCTCTCCTTCCCCTAAGGCCTCTGGCTCTAATTGGAGACCATCTCCGAATTGGAATAAATCCAAGCCTTTCAAAAAACCTAATCCAGCCCCTAATACTGCAAGAAGATGTGGCCCTCAAACCAGCTCAACTAGTGGGGGTAGATTTAAATTAATTCAACACATTTGGACAGTCTCTGTTCAAAACCAGTGGATTCAGAATATTGTTTCTCAGGGATATAGAATAGGTTTTAGAATAAGACCTCCCATGGGAAGATTCTTTCTCATTTTCCAACAAACCCTGTGAAGGCTCAGGCTTTTCAGAAATGCGTTTCAGACCTGGAGCTTTCAGGGGTGATTGTTCCAGTTTCTCTGCAGGAGCGGGGTTTGGGTTTTTATTCAAATCTATTCATTTTCCCAAAGAAAAAAGATTAGTTAAAGACCAATTCTGGATCTGAAATTTCTAAATCGTTTTGTAAGAGTCCCAACTGGTGACTATCAGGACTATTCTGCCTTTTGTTCAGCAAGGTCATTTCATGTCCACAATAGACTTACAGGACACTTATCTTCATATTCCGATTCATCCAGACAAGTTTTTATTTTGACGGCAAATTTCGATTTAGTTTTAGTCTTTTGTCTAAAATGCTATTTTAGTCATCTAAATTGTTTTAGTTTTAGTCGACTCAATCTCCAGTAGATTTTAGTCGACTAAAATCTTATTGGTTTAGTTAAAGTGTAATGCATTATTTAAGCATTTCTCTATAATTTGCAAACTGATTATATACTCCAGGAGTAAACATTAACACCTGTTATTTATGGTATTAAGGTTTAAACATGCAATACAGGCACAGATTTAGCCGTTGTTATATATAACATCTTTAGTAAACTTAAAATTAAATAAAACCAAGTTTCATAAACAAACAGAAGTGCAACTTTAAAATATAAAAAAACAAAACTGTATTGGCTGTATTGCACATATTATCCAATATAAAAACTTTAACAGTTCTCTGTTAATAATTAAAACGGGTATCAAGTAACTCAACACAACAATAAGTTTCTGCAGCTAGCACAGGCAGAGCATAACTTAAACCCATCCATACTCGTGGGTTATGCTTATTTCTATAGGAAGAATCAATTGATTGTTTACAGATTCAAACATTTTTCGGCAACGATATTAGCACTGCTCTAGAACTTCCAAATTAATTATATACTCATTTAGTAAAGGTTTATTTACCAGTTTTTATTTATGGTATTAAGGTTTGAACATGCAATACAGATTTAAAAGATTTAACTGTTGTGTTATACAACATGTCTATCTTAACATTCAAGAAAATTACGTTTCGTACATTTTACAAAAGAGCAGTAATTAGATATGGATTGATTATAACACCTTGCATAAAATGTTTTTGTCAGCAAATTTTGATTTAGTTTTAGTCATAGTCTTGACTAAATGTCATTTTGATTTAGTTTTAGTCAGTCTTTTGACTAAAATGTCATTTTAGTCGTATTTTAGTCATTAGAATTTCTTTCGTTTTATACTCATTTTAGTCTAGTTTTAGTCGACGAAATTAACACTAAATTCCAGACCACTATCGTTTTCTGAGATTCTCTTTTCTACACAAGCATTACCAATTTGTCGCTCTTCCATTTGGCCTAGCTACAGCTCTGAGGATTTTCTATCTGTAATCAGAGAGCAGGGTATTGTGGCGTTTCCTTATTTGGACGATATCTTGGTACTAGCTCAATGTTTTCATTTAGCCGAATCTCTCACTAAACGACTAGTGTGGTTTCTTCAAAGTCATGGTTGGAGGATCAAGTTACAAAAGTTTCTTGATTCCTCAGACAAGGGTCACCTTTTTAGGTTTCCAGATAGATTCAGTGTTCATGACTCTTTCTCTGACAGACAAGAGACAAATGAAGTTAGTTTTAGTCTGTCTAAACCTGAGTCTCTATCATTCCCTTCAGTGGCTATGTGCATGGAAGTTTTAGGTCTCATGACTGCAGCATCGGACGTGATCCCATTTGCTCGTTTTCATTTGAGATCTCTACAGCTTTGCATGTTGCACCAATGGTGCAGTTATACTCTGATGTCACAACTGATATACTTAAAGTGATGGTAAATTTAGTGCAATTTGGAATTACCAGCGTATTCCTTGTGTCTGTAGCACCTAAATCGCTATGTTTTTTTATTATGTAAAAGGTATGTTTATAAATTTAGATTTTAATTACCGAGTTTTAACAATGTTAGCTCCGCCCCGGGCATTTCTTCCTGGTTTGTTCATGATCCAAGTAGAGAGCGGATCCACCCGCTCTCTACGTCATCATATGAGCATCTCTGTCTTCATGGTTAGATTTGCGCATGCGTTCCGTCTATCTGTCTGCCATCTAACATGTAGCGCATGTGCTTTGCAAATGTGGGGCGTGTTTGGTTTTTTACAGTCGCCGACTGGCCTGATTTTTGATTGCACGTTAAAAAAACGTGACTTTCAAAATCAATGGCGGCGTTTCTACGGGTGGAGGAATGGAGGGTCAATTGGAGGATTCTAAAAGTAAATATTAATTAAAAAAACTAGCGTATTAAGAGATTTTGATGAATGAAAGTCCATTTCGATTTTGATTTACTGTAGGACTGCATGTTTGAAACTGTGATTGTTTACCATCACTTGAAATCCCAACACTCAACTCTCTCTGACTTTGTGGTTAGACCATCACCTTATTGTTCATTGGGCCTCATTTGTTCGTCCTACCTGGACTGTGATCATAACAGATGCAAGTCTTACAGGTTGGGGAGCTGTCTGGGGGTA
Source organism: Bombina bombina (assembly GCF_027579735.1). Classification (NCBI taxonomy): domain Eukaryota; kingdom Metazoa; phylum Chordata; class Amphibia; order Anura; family Bombinatoridae; genus Bombina; species Bombina bombina. The sequence goes on from NC_069499.1 coordinate 1,389,241,707, forward strand.
TCTGACAGCACAAGGAGTTTGGAAACCTTAAGAGGCGAGGTTACCAATCAATATTTTAAAACTGTGCTATTTTCAGAGCTCTTCAGGCGTGGCCTCTATTAAAGAGAGAACTTTACATTCGTTTTCAAACGGACATTATCACAACAGTGACCTATGTCAATCATCAAGGAGGGACTCGCAGGCCTTCAGCAATGAAAGAAGTATCTCGGATACTTTCTTGGGCGGAATCCAACTCTCGTCTAATTTCTGCGATTCATATTCCAGGTGTAGACAATGGAAAGGGGATTATCTCAGCCGTCAGACTTTACATCCTGGGGAGTGGTCTCTCCTTCCAGAAGTTTTTTCATCTTGTACAGATGTGGGGTCTTCCAGAATTAGATCTGATGGCCTCTCGTCTAAACAGGAAGATACCCAGATACCTTTCCAGGTCCAGGGATCCTCAGGTGGAGATAGATGCCTTAGCAGTTCTTTGGTTTTACCAACCTGCTTATATTTTTCCGCCTTTGGTTCTTCTTCCAAGGGTGATCTCCAAGATCATAATGGAGCAATCTCATTTGTTTCTGATAGCACCAGCATGGCTACGCAGGTTTTGGTATGTGGATCTTGTCTGGATGTCCAGCTGCCAGCCTTGACCACTACCTTTAAGACTAGACCTTCTTTCTCAAGGACTGTTTTTCTATCAGGATCTCAAATCTCTAAATTTGAATGCATGAAAATTGAACGCTTAGTCATAGAGGTTTCTCTGACTCAGTGATTAGCACTGTGATACAGGCTCATAAGTCTGTTTCAAGGAAAATGTATCATTGGGTTTGGAAAACCTATATTTCATGGTGTTCCACTCATAATTATTCCTGGCATTCTTTCAGAATTCCCAGGATTTTTCAGTTTATTCAGGAGGGTTTGTCTGCAAATACTTTGAAAGGACAAATTTCTGCTCTTTCTGTTTTATTTCATAGAAAGATTGCTAAACTTCCTGACATTCACTGTTTTTTTTTGTTCAGTCTTTGATTCGTGTTAAACCTGTTATTAAATCTATTTCTCCTCCTTGGAGTCTCAATTTGTTTTTGAAGATTTTGCAGGCTCCTCCTTTTGAGCCTATGCATTCTTTGGATATTAAACTACTTTCTTGGAAAGAGTTATTTCTTTTGGCTATCTCTTCTGCTAGAAGAGTTTTCCGAATTGTCTGCTCTTTCTTGTGAGTCTCCTTATTTGATTTTCCATCAGGATAAGGCTGTTTTGCAGACTTCATTTACATTTTTATCTAAAGTTGTGAATTCTAACAACATCAATTGGGAAATTGTTGTTCGTTCCTTTTGTCCTAAGAATCTTGAAAGATCTTTACATTCTTTGTATGTGGTAAGAGCTTTGAAATATTATGTAGAGGCTACTAAAGTTTTTAGAAAGACTTCTAGTCTATTTATTTTTTCTGGTCCCAGGAAAGGTCAGAAAGCCTCTATTTCTTTAGCATCTTGGTTGAAACTTTTGATTCACAAAGCTTATTTGGAGGCGGGGCATTCTCCACCTCAGAGAATTACAGCTCATTCTACTAGATCAATTGCCACTTCTTGGGCTGTTGAGAATGAAGCTTCAGTTGATCAAATTTTCAAAGCAGCAACTTGGTGGTCTTTGCATACTTTTACAAAATTTTACCATTATGATGTGTTTGCTACCTCGGACGCAGCCTTTGGTAGAAAGGTTCTTCAGTCTGATTCTAGTGCCTATGATTTGAGGTTTTTTTTAAATTTTTAAGAAAACTTCATTATTTTTTGGGGTTTCATTTCTCAGCGAAATTAGCTGTTATTTCTTCTGTTATGTGTGATCAGTCCACGGGTCATCATTACTTCTGGGATATAACTCCTCCCCAACAGGAAATGCAAGAGGATTCACCCAGCAGAGCTGCATATAGCTCCTCCCCTCTACGTCAGTCCCAGTCATTCTCTTGCACCCAACGACTAGATAGGATGTGTGAGAGGACTATGGTGATTATACTTAGTTTTTATGACTTCAATCAAAAGTTTGTTATTTTACAATAGCACCGGAGCGTGTTATTACTTCTCTGGCAGAGTTTGAGGAAGAATCTGACAGAGATTTTTTACTATGATTTTAACCGGAGTCGTTAAGATCATATTGCTGTTCTCGACCATCTGAGGGAGGTAAAGGCTTCAGATCAGGGGACAGCGGGCAGATGAATCTGCATTGAGGTATGTGGCAGTTTTTATTTTCTGAATGGAATTGATGAGAAAAGCCTGCCATACCGTTAAAATGACATGTATGTATACACTTCAGTATTCTGGGGATGGTATTTCACCGGAACTACTGTGTTAAAGGTCACTAATCCTTTTAATAACTATTCTCATGTTAAACGTTTTTGCTGGAATGTAGAATCGTTTACATTGCTGAGGTACTGTGTGAATAAATATTTGGGCATTATTTTCCACTTGGCAGTTTTTTGCTTTAATTGTGACAGTTTCGTTTCTCTTCACTGCTGTGTGGGAGAGGGAGGGGCCGTTTTTGGCGCTCTTTGCTACGCATCAAAAAATTCCAGTCAGCTACTTTTATATTTCCTGCATGATCCGGTTCATCTCTGACAGATCTCAGGGGTCTTCAAACTTCTTTGAAGGGAGGTAAATTCTCTCAGCAGAGCTGTGAGAATTCTTATAGTGACTGTGTATAAAAAAAAACATCAAAATCTAACTTCTCTGAAGCTGACTGCTTGGAAATTGAACGCTTGATTTTATCAAAACGTGGTTTTTCTGAGTCGGTTATTGATACCCTGATTCAGGCTAGGAAGCCTGTTACCAGAAGGATTTACCATAAAATATGGCGGAAATACCTATACTGGTGCGAATCCAAAGGTTACTCCTGGAGTAAGGTTAGGATCGCTAGGATATTGTCTTTTCTACAAGAAGGTTTAGAAAAGGGTTTATCAGCTAGTTCATTAAAGGGACAGATTTCAGCTCTGTCCATCTTGTTACACAGACGTCTGTCAGAAAATCCAGACGTCCAGTCCTTTTGTCAGGCTTTAGCTAGGATCAAGCCTGTGTTTAAAGCTGTTGCTCCACCATGGAGTTTAAACTTAGTTCTTAACGTTTTACAGGGTGTTCCGTTTGAACCCCTTCATTCCATTGATATAAAAATGTTATCTTGGAAAGTTCTGTTTTTAATGGCTATTTCCTCGGCTCGAAGAGTCTCTGAGTTATCAGCCTTACATTGTGATTCCCCTTATCTGATTTTTCACTCAGACAAGGTAGTTCTGCGTACTAAACCTGGGTTCTTACCTAAGGTAGTCACTAACAGGAACATCAATCAAGAGATTGTTGTCCCATCCTTGTGTCCAAATCCTTCTTCAAAGAAGGAACGTCTTTTACACAATCTGGATGTAGTTCGTGCCCTCAAGTTCTACTTGCAGGCAACTAAAGATTTTCGCCAAACTTCTTCCTTGTTTGTCGTTTACTCTGGACAGAGGAGAGGTCAAAAAGCTTCTGCTACCTCTCTCTCTTTTTGGCTTCGTAGCATAATACGTTTAGCCTATGAGACTGCTGGACAGCAGCCTCCTGAAAGAATTACAGCTCACTCCACTAGAGCTGTGGCTTCCACTTGGGCCTTTAAGAATGAGGCCTCTGTTGAACAGATTTGCAAGGCTGCAACTTGGTCTTCGCTTCATACTTTTTCCAAATTTTACAAATTTGACACTTTTGCTTCTTCGGAGGCTATTTTTGGGAGAAAGGTTCTTCAGGCAGTGGTTCCTTCTGTATAATGAGCCTGCCTATCCCTCCCGTCATCCGTGTACTTTTGCTTTGGTATTGGTATCCCAGAAGTAATGATGACCCGTGGACTGATCACACATAACAGAAGAAAACATAATTTATGCTTACCTGATAAATTCCTTTCTTCTGTTGTGTGATCAGTCCACGGCCCGCCCTGTTTTAAGGCAGGTAAATATCTTTTAAATTATACTCCAGTCACCACTTCACCCTTGGTTACTCCTTTCTCGTTGATTCTTGGTCGAATGACTGGGACTGACGTAGAGGGGAGGAGCTATATGCAGCTCTGCTGGGTGAATCCTCTTGCATTTCCTGTTGGGGAGGAGTTATATCCCAGAAGTAATGATGACCCGTGGACTGATCACACAACAGAAGAAAGGAATTTATCAGGTAAGCATAAATTATGTTTTTATCCCTCCCTCTCTAGTGACTAGTGGATTTCCACATCTTGGGTATTATATCCCATACGTCACTAGCCACTTACATGAAAGAAAACATAATTTCATGCATAAAGTTATTTCTTTCATAGTGGCAAGAGTCCATGAGACCCACCCTATTTTTGGTAGTTATGATTTTTTTGTATAAAGCACTTTATTTTTTCCAGTTCCTCTTTTTGTATGCTTTTTACTCCTTCTTTTACACCTCACTTCTTGGCTACACTTTAAACTGAGGTATGAGTGAGGTAGGAGGTGTATTTATAGGCATTTTGAGGTTTGGGAAACTTTGTCCCCTCCTGGTAGGAATGTATATCCCATACGTCACTAGCTCATGGACTCTTGCCACTATGAAAGATATTAATTTATCAGGTAAGTTCTTACATAAATTGTTTTCCGCTGGAAAATTAAGATTCCAGAGTATTTGTGAACTTACCTATGTTTTATGACCAAAAATATGTGTCAGCTGATCTCCTTTCATTTCTTCAGGCGCAGGAAGAAGCCCGGAGGAACCGTCTCATGAGAGATATGGCTCAGCTAAGGCTACAGGTACGTTTTGGTCTGATGGAACTTGTTTTAGAAAGTTCTTTAAAATGCAGATATTTTAATGATAGAATCGGTGTGGCAAAACCTATTATTTTTTAGGTTTGACTAATGTGGTATATTAAATTAGGTGATCAAAAGTTACATAAACAAATAAACTGGAAGTCACATATCTATCTTGTATTATCTTAAACTGACACACCATTTTTTTCCATGCATGTCAGAATTAAAATTAATTTTATTCCAGACGCTATTACAGCCTCCTACACTGACAAAACTAGAGGAGTTGCAATACTCTTACATAAAGATCTCCAGTTCGACCAAATCTATCTAGAAAAAGACCCAGAGGGAAGATTTATCATCTGTTTGTAAACTTAATGGCAATTTGTACACTCTGGTCAATTTATATGCCCCTAATCAACAGCAGTTAGTTTCTCACAACTGTCCTAAATAAGGCGAAATTGGTAAGACAGGGACACATTATAATAGGTGGCGACTTCAATGTCGTTGGGGACCCTAAACTAGATAAGAAAATCCGTTGATTCCTATACTAGCTCTACCACAGCCAAATTTCGGTCTCTGATTGCAAGACATGATCTATATGACGTCTGGCGGTCATGTCATCCTGATGATAGAGATTTTACTTTTTTCTCTAACCCACATAAATCTTATTCCAGGCTGGACCATTTTTTTATGAATTCTAGACTTCTTAACGAGGTCACCGATTCTCGTATACATCTTTGTACTTGGTCGGACCATGATGCAGTGTCCTTTGATATTTTCCCGGCGATCGCCCGCAAAGGTGGACACATATGGAGATTTACTAACTCTTTATGGGAAGAGCCAGGATTTCGGGATTCCCTTACTAAAGTGCTTGAGGAATTTATTCAATTCAATAAACCAGAGCAGACTTCTTCCCAAACTTTATGGGTGGCGCTAAAGGCATTTATTAGGGGATTCTGTATTTCTGAATTTTCCAGATTTAAGAAAAACAGGGGAGGCCCTTTGGGTCAACTGGTAGGGAACCTAAGAAACTTAGAGAAAAACAACAGAAGTAATCCTTCCGTTTCCGTGTCAGATGAAATTGGTATCCTTAGACAGCAAATTCTCCAGCTGGAACAAGATAAAGTTAAAGCTAATTTAGCAAAATTTTAACAACTAATGTATTATAAGGGCAATAAGGCGAATGAGCTTCTTGCGAGGAACCTTAATGCTAGGACTGCTCATTACAGGATTCAGACCATAGATGTCAATGGGTCCAAAATCTTAGCACCTGAAGCGATAGGTGATGCCTTCGCCGATTACTATTATAAGCTTGATAATATAGAGGAGGTAGAAAATTTAGCTATACCCCCTACGAATAGGATTCAGGGGTTTCTGGATACCCTTGATCTCACTGAACTTTCGGAGGATGCAAGAAGCGCACTTCTGCTTCCATTCACCAACAAGGAAATATATAAGGTCATTTCTCAGCTCAAGCCAAACAAGTCTCCTGGACCAGATGGCTTTACCGGCTCCTTCTATAAGGAATTCAGACGACACTTGGCTCCCATTTTATGTTCCTTATTTACTGAAGTGGCCAATTAGGGTAGTTTCTCTAAAGAGTTCCTGGAAGCATCTATTATTGCAATCCCTAAACCTGGGAAAGACCCCTTGCACTGTACCAGTTACAGACCTATCTCGCTCAGTCAAGCTTTACTCTAAACTATTGGCTAATAGGATTGTCCATATGCTGCCCAATATAATCCAGATAGACCAAGTTGGCTTCACCTTTGGTAGGCAAGGGCCTGACAATACCCGTAAATTGCTACAGGTCTTTTCGGAATCAGCTTAACGGGGAATTTCCGTTGTGGCCCTGTCACTGGACGCTGAAAAAGCGTTAGACAGGGTCTGTTG